>NW_015386738.1:1221967-1263950 GCF_001527695.2 Protobothrops mucrosquamatus | reverse complement strand
ATGGAGAAGATGGATTGTTTATATTCAAAAGAAGCATAGAGTGGTGGAATATAATTTAGGTTTTTAGTAAATTTGTTTTTCTTTTTTTTTCCTTTTAATATATTTTACCTATACATGTAGAATAATACATTTTGTGGAGTTAGAGATATTAATACTTGTTTACTTATATCTGAATATTATCCTGGGATTAGGTTTGGGAAGTCCGGGGGGGTGGGGGATGGGGGGGTTTTCATAGCATTGTGTAATATTTGTGATGTTTTTTTATGATGAAAATAATAAAAAATTTTATACTTGAGGATAGATTTAAAGAATTTAAAGAGATCAGACCAACAAGGGTGACAAGATCGAAATATAAGCAGTGATATGGAAGAAATAGTGATTTTATCCTTAAATGTCAATGGCTTAAACTCCTCCGCAAAGAGGAATAAAATTCTCAATAAGCTTAGTAAAATGCATCTGGATATAATAATTCTACAAGAAACATATATAAATAGGCAACATCAAGCCTAATTGAATTATCCCAAATTAGGAACTATGTTTGTGTCATCATCACAACAGAAAAAGGAAGGAATAGTGGTGTATATTAGGGAAGGAATCTCAGCAAGACAAATTTATAAGGATGAATAGGGTAGAATATTAATAATCGAGGTTCTTCTGAATAAAAAAAAGTAGCCCTCATTGGAATTTATGCCCCAAATGAAAGATAAAAACAATTCTATAAAAAATTGCATAAGGCTATTGGAGAAATTGAAAATGAGAACATTTGCTTAATGGGTGATTTTAATGCAATACTGGATAGAGAGTTAGATTATAAAAGTGGTATAACAAGGAAAGGAATTAGAAGAATACTACCCAGTACCCTTTTTAAAATGGTGGAGAAATTTAACATACAGGATAGCTGGAGGGAGAGAAATTTGACAAGGCAATTTACATACTATTCTGGTTGCCATCTATCATCTAGAACAGGGGTGTCAAACTCAATTTCACTGAGGGCCACATCAGGGTTGTGGTTGACCTTGGGGGGCCGGGGGGCATGGTCAGGGTGGGTATGGTCAGGGTGGGTGTGACCAGCTCAACATCGCTTGGGCGGGGCTGGGGGGATCCAGCCTGGTCCTCGAGCTCCCAGGGCACTGGGACCCCACAGCCCAGCCCAGCCCTGCTATCCCAAGAGGGCGCCCTGCTGTGCTTATCTCCTCCTCGAAACTGCTGCTGCTGTTCTTGCTCTCCTCGGCCATGATGTGTGTGGGAGGGCAAAGTATGTGGGTCAGAGGGAGGCCCACTCTCTCTCCATATGAGGAAATCTGGCTTTGTAACTAAAGTATCCTCAGCAATAGGATGGGAGACCATGAGGAGAGATCAAGATGAGGAGACAAGGGGATGGCAAAAGGGCAGCAGGGCTGCTGGTGGCCAAATGCTAAGACAGCACTTCCCTCAGACCCTCCCTCTCTCTCATTGTAATCCCCTCCCTCCCTTCCTTCCTTCCTTCTTCCCTTTTCTTCTTTTTCCTTCCCTCTTTATTCTTCCTTCATCCTTCCCCCTCTTTCCTTTTTTTTCCTTTCTTATTCTCTTCCCCTCTTTCCTTTTTTTTTCTTTGTCTTTTCTCTTTCCTTTCTCCTTTCCTGTCTCTTCTTGGAGGCTCAAATGCAAAAGGGGAAACATTTCTCGATGCTTTCTTGCCTTGTGATCAAATGCCACTTTTGCTAGTAGTTTGGGGCCACTTAAAAGACGGAAAACAAACCAGGCTCAGTTTATCCCGTGTTTGCATTTAGTGGGGGTGTCCACAGACAACAGTACAGCAAAACTGTCAAAATGGTGGCTGTGATAGTTTTTATGTGCAACAGCTTTAGCTTTCATGAGCAGAGGTAGGTTAGTTGTTTTTCTATTAATACATAATCCTTAAAAGGGCTCTCCTGTAAGGAGCCTGCCTTGGTCTAATTCAGACTGGAAATATACCAAAGGAAAATATTTTTCCCCACTGGAAATGGCTGTTTGCAACATACAAGGAGGCGATACTTTCCTAAGAGCTCACAATTCAAGAATACCAATGTTAACTTGGATTGCCAACAAAGTTCTGTCTGTGACAAAACAGAACACAAAATAGCTTTTTCCTTTGAACTGGGGCATTTCCAACCGAATTGCTCTCCTTCCCTCCCTAATTCACTCCTTCCTTCCTTCCTTCCTTCCTTCCTTCCTTCCTTCCTTCCTTCCTTCCCTCCCTCCCTCCTTCCTTCCTTCCTTTTTTTTAAGCTGCCAGAGGCTCCAGGCAGAGGTGGCAACAGGTAGCCAGCGGTGGGCAAGGCTTCCCCTCCCCGTCATTGCCTCTGCATGGCTTAGCTCACCTCTCCCAGACACACACACACACACACACACACACACACACTGTGTGTTTGTGTGTGAGAGAGAGAGCGCACATGTGTGTGTCTCTCTCACCCCTTGCAGCCCCGCACCCTCTCTGCCATGGCAGGCTGCAAACTAATGAAAGTTGGTTTTTTTGAGTACTTGTTTCTTTTTCTCAACGTGCTGCCGATTGCATCATACCCTGCCTCCCTCAGCTCCCGGCTCCAGCCCCGTGGCAGGCTGCAAGAAGCATTCCTCTCCCATTCTTTTCCTCCCAATGTCAAAGTGTGGGGCTGCAGGAGGTGAGACCCCCCCACACACACTCACACAAACACGTGTGCAGGTTCTGGGAGAGGTGAGCTGAGAGCCATGGAGCTGTTCAGAGCCTCTGGCAGCTTAAAAAAAACATGTGGAGCAGTGGCTTCCCTTTTAATTCACCCTCCCCTGCGTTGCCTCTATGCCGGGGTTGACTCTATGCCTGCCAAAAGGGCAATTTTGCTTTCGACTCCCCCATGCCAGAAACCGAAAACTGCTGCCATTCACCTACCGTGTCCCCCCGACAGCCCCTCCTATTGCACACTGGCAGGCAGAATCCTAAAGCTCCCATTCTGTTTCCTCCATGCTCAGGAAGGAAGCTGCCAGCCGCGGCTCTCCTACTCTGGGGTGGGGCGATCCCAATGAAAGTGTGACGGGCGAGGCTGGGAGGGGTGGGGTGAGGCCGGGTGGGTTGGGGTGAGGCAAATGAGCTGCAGCTGCTCCTGTGCACCACCAGCCTCCGAGCACTCACCATTTCCTGTGCGTGTGCTGGGAGATCGCCAAGCCAGTTTGGGGTGGGCCAGGGCTGGGGCAGAGGGGCCGGTTCCTTGCCATTTCTGTGAACAGTTCCAGAGGCCAAATTTGGGCCCTTGGCGGGCCGTATGCGGCCCGCGGGCCTTGTGTTTGACATGTCTGGTCTAAAGATTAATAGAGAAAAAACTAAAATGTTAGTTAAGAATATGACAAAACTACAAGAGACCGAGCTAGTTGGGAAATTAAATATTCAGATAGCAAAGAAGGTAAGATATTTAGGGATCTAATTGATGGCAAGATGTGTTACACTCAAAGGAGATAATTATGATAAATTAGTTGATCAAATTAAAACAGATTTAGATAGATGGAAAAACTTGCAGCTCTCCTTTATGGGAAGAATTGCAATAATAAAGATGAATGTACTACCTAAATTACTCTTTTTATTTCAATGTATACCAAATTAGGAAAGGAGTTCTTTGGAAATTTAAATAAAATTATATCTAAATGTATTTGGCAAGGGAGAAAATCGAGAATTAAATTTAAACTCTTATAGGACTCTAAGGAAAGAGGTAGATTCAGCTTTTCAGATTGGGAAAAATATTATCAAGCAACCACGCTCACCTGGGCGAAAGAGTGGATACATTTGAGAAATAGGAGATTATTAGCCTTAGAAGGCCATGATATGCCGATAGGGTGGCACACAATTCTTTGGGAAGGAAAGCACAAGGCTCATCGATACNACTATTAGATGTATGGGTTAGAATAAAAAAATGCAATTATATGGAAATCCCTAATTGGGTATCCATATTGGAGATATTCATACACCCAAATTTTATGAAACTAGGAAAGGTGATCACATACAAAGACATCTTAGATGAAGGAGGAAAATTAAAATTGAGGAAAAAGTTATTAGAAGAAGGGATAGAACTTGAATGGTGGGCGAACCTTCAAATTCAATCGTGATATATGAAGGATAAAAAAGAATAGGGAATAAAACTAGAACATACAGAATGAGATAAAATCTTATTAGGAACGGAGGAAAAAGATAAAAAGGATATATCAATGTTTATTGGAACGGGATATGTTGGAAGAGCAAGTAAAAGACACAGTGTTAATTTGGAGTAAAAATTTTGGTTATGACATTGATTTAGATAACTGCCAAGAACTATGGGAAAGGAATAGGAAGCTCACATTAGCTACTGTGTACAAAGAAAACTTATATAAGATGTTCTATAAGTGGCACTTTCCCCCTATGAGATTAGCTAAAATGGACAGAAAGACCTTACCGAAATGTTGGAAATGCAAAGAATCGCTAGGGACCTACTACCATATGTGGTGGGAATGTTCAAAAGCACAAAATTTTTGGCATTTGATAAAACTATGGTTAGAAAAGATATTAATGCAGAACATCGAGTTAAAGCTAAGAACTCTTTCTGCTGGGTATTACTAAGGATAAATACAATAAAGGATCCCTATACCTATTACTACACATGCTAACATCAGCAAGATTAGTCTTTGCACAGAGATGGAAAGATAATGAGACACCCTCAGAAGAAGTGGTAATAAATAAGATTTTATCCTGTGCTGAAATGGATAGGTTGACGTTAGAACTCAAGGATAAGCGTGAAGCAGATTATTATGAAATCTGGAATAAATTGTATAATTGGTTTGGGGGAAAATAGATGGAAAAACTCTCTGATTTAGCAAAACACATTGATTAAGAAAGATACTGATCAAAGGAAAAATATTAAAACATTAAAGTGAAAATTAAGAATATAGATGATGGGATCTACCAGAGATAATACTTTAAAAAAAAAAGAGATTAACATATGATGCCCCGGGTCATAGCATAGAAAGAGTGATGCCTACTGCGAAATGAAGATTGATTCGCTCCCGGATAATATAGATAATTGATTCACTCCCAGATAATATTTACTTAGCAGTAGATTCGCTATTCTTTGGGGCACCAAAGAAACTTCTAAGGTGGGGGGAGTGTGTAGTGGGGCTGGCCGAAAGGCTTTGCGGGAGTCTGACCGGAGAAAGGGAAGTAGGAAGCTGCTGATGGTTTGGGCGTGGCGGGTGTGGATCAGGCAGAAGGAAAGAAAAGGGGAAGGAGAAAGGGAGGAGTGGTGGTTGTGAAGCCACAGGTGAAGTCGAAGAGGAGTTTGGGGTTTTGTGTGATTCTTTTCCTCTGAAATAGAGGGAAGGAGAGAGAGAATGAGAAAGGGGAATTTTATTGCTTTCTTTCGCAGGGGGATATCCCGAGCAAAGGGAAGAGTGAGAGTGAGAAGAGGGAAAGCTTTGTGGGGTTTTAAATTCAGGTTTTAACTAGAAAGAAAGGGGGGATTTGGCATAGAGAGACCTGGGACTACGAGCGCCGACAGAAGAGAAGGAGAGGCTGGTCGCTACTGCTTCGGAGACCAGTGGCCATCCGAACTTTGATCATTATCACCTGTGCAAGCTGTAGACATTTTGGGAAGCTGCCCTCGTAGGGCGAGCTGTTGCTGCGGAGCGCTGACTATTTTCGCTCGTGCTTTCTGTTGCTGCCCAGAGCTGGAGGGCCTCCCCCTATTTTCCCAAGTGGCTGCTACAAGCCATTTACTATTATTGTCACAACTGCTAGAGGATTGATAAACACTGTCACACACTGACTGCCGTGGCTAGGGATTGGTCATCTTTGTTCTTGTAAACCCCTTTGACAACGAGAACCTGCCACCCCTTCACTCTGCATGAGTTCCCGCTAAAAAGGACATTCTTTTCTTTTTGTAAAAGTTTTTGTTAATTTTTTCCATACTTACAATAATAATTTTTCAACCAACGTGCTCTCTGAGTTTACATTCGCTAATACATATTTAATTCCTAATCCTTTGTTCTTTCCTCTATCCATCAATAAAATAAGTCCCACATAATATTCTGTTTCTTCTTTTTCTTTCAGTCTCATAGTCAATCTGTCCATCTCTGCGCATTCTAGTATTTTTTTGATTATTTTTTCATCTGATGGTATTTCTTCATTTTTCCAATGTTGCGCAAATATAATTCTTGCCGCTATTGTGACATGCAAAATCAAATATAAGCTTTGTTTGTTAGTCTTTTCTGGCATTATACCTAATAAAAAAAGTTCAGGTTTAAAATCTACATGTTCTCCCAACATCTTTTCTAGCCAAGTGTGTATCTTTTTCCAATAATTCTTTATTTTATCACATGTCCACCAAACATGATAATACATGCCTGACTTATGTTTACATTTCCAACATCTATCTGACATATTTTTAAACATTTTTCCAATCTTGCTGGTGGCAAGTGCCATCTATAGAACATTTTATATAAATTTTCTTTATAAGAAGTTGACATTGTCAGTTTATAATTTCTTTCCCATAAATTTTGCCATTTTTCTAATTCTATATTATATCCAAAGTTTTTCACTGATCTTATTGTTTCTTTCACTTGTTCACTTTCCATTTCCAAAGTTAATAAAAAGTTATACATTTTCTTAATTAATTTCTCATCTGAAATTAGCAAAGTCTTATCAAACACTGTTTGTTCTTTATAAAATCCATACAGTTTGACATCTTTATCATATCTACTTTGCATTTGTAAATGAGCCCACCATGATAGGTTGATGCCCTGATTTTCCATTTCTTGTTTAGATTTTAAATTCCCTTCAGAGTTTAGAATATCTATCAAGGTTCTGACTAATGAAACACTTCAAAGAACTTCCAGGCATTGTTTATTCTAAAAAGCCTTTATTCCAGTGTAACAGAGTGTCGGCACAGCATAGATGGATGCCAAGATCTGAAATCTCCACCCCAGAGCAGTTATTTTGCTAGCATTTTCCCTCCCTCTTTTGCTGTCATAAGTCACGTTCTCCAACCAGCCTGGGGGGCAAAGGTTCACTTCCTTCTGAAGCCCACGTAATTACTCTCTCTACACATTCTTTCTCCCCTCTCCCAGCCTCATCTGAATTAACTCTAAAAGTACCAGACAGTTCTGCATATTTTGTCAAAGCAAGAATATTCAATATTAGCAGCGTTGACAGTATCTCTATATGTCCAGATTTTTTCAAAGTCCACCAAATTTGGGTATACAGATGCTTCCATGGTTGACAACCACCCTGCAATTTTCAAGTATATTTTACTTTTTATTTTTTCCCACATTGTTAATAATGCATTTCTTATATAATGATTTTGGAAATATTTATGAACTTTATTTTTCCCATACCATAAAAGGACATGCCACCCCAATTGTAAATAATGTCCCTCCAGATATAACAACCTTTTATTTCTAAGAGTTATCCATTCTTTTAACCATGTTAATACAGATAGTACAAAACCCACTACGGTAAACCAAATCCTCCATTTTCGTTAGCATCTTGTAAAGTTTTCATCTTAATTCTAGCTTTCTTGCCTTGCCAAACAAATATTCAAAATTAGTGAATTTAAATCTTGGAAAAAAATTCTCAAGTTTTATAGGTATTGTTTGAAATAGAAATAAGATTTTCAGTAGTACATTCATTTTCACTGTAGCAATTCTTCGTAGCATTGACAATTGCAAGTTTTTCCATTTTTCAAAATCCAGTTTTATTTGATTCAATAATTTTATGTAATTATCTTCTTTTATCGTTGAACATCTTGCTGTTAAATGTATTCCCAAATATTTAACCTTTTTAACTATCTGTAATTTTGTTTTTTTCCGACATTTTTTTTTGTTTATCTATGAGATTTTTAGCTATTACTTTGGTTTTTTCTCTGTTTATTTTAAATCCTGCCATTTCTCCATATTGTTCTATCTTTCCCAGTAATTTAGGAATCATCTCCAAAGGTTCTTCTAAAATAAATACCAAATCATCAGCAAATGCTTGTAGTTTATATGTTTCAGCTTTTATTTCCAGTCCTTTAATTTCTGTATCTTGTCTAATATTTTTATTTTAGACTTCCAGAGTAAAAATAAATAACAATGGAGATAATAGACATCCTTGCCTTGTGCCTTTTCTTATCTCAAAGTTCTCAGTATAATCTCCATTCACAATCACTTTCACTGTTTGTCTATTGTCTATTGTTTTTATCATATTTATAAAGTTCTGTCCAAAGTCCATTATTTGTAATTGCTGAACCATAAATTGCCAGGAAACATTACCAAATGCCTTTTGGGCATCTAGAAATATTAGTGCCAATTGTTTCCCTGGATGTGGTTCATAATATTCTAATACACCCATTATTACTTTTTAATTTGTCTCTTTGGTAAAAAACCGTTTTGGTCTGGATGTTTAAATTCAATTAAGTATCTTTTCAGTCTCTCTGCCATTATTAAGTAAAAATTTTATAATCCACATTCAGTAACAATATCGGTCTATAAGTTTTTATCTGTGTTAAATCTGAATCTTCTTTTGGTGTTAAAGTAATATTTGCTTCTATCCATGTGTTTGGGAGTTTAACCTCCAACAAAAGTTCATTGTAAATGTCTTTCAACGGTTCACTTAGTATATCTTGTAGGTTTTTATATAGCTCCGCCGGTAATCCATCTGGCCCTGGTGTTTTCTCGGGGTTTTTTTTTTTTTTTTTTGCCTTCTTATGGCCTCTGTTATTTCCATTATTGTAATTTTTTCCTGTAACATAGTCTTAAACGTTTCTGGAATTTTTAGAAGGTTATTTTCTTCTAGATATTGGATCATTCTCTCTCTTGGAATTTCTTCTATATCATACACTTTCTTGTAATATTCTTAATTATCTTTTTTATTTCTTTGCTTTTAAATTGTAGACAACCTTTTTCATCTACTAAATTGTGTATCATTTTCTTCTCCTTCTGTTTTTTAAGTTTATAAGCTAACCATCTTCCTGGTTTATTTGCATTTTCAAAAAAAATTGTTTTGCTCTTTTTATCTGCTATGCCAATTTTTCTGAATCCAACAGATTTAGTTTGTGTTTTATTGTTTCCATTTCTCTTTTCAAAGTCTTCTTCTGCAGGTTCATTTGCAGTTCTGATTCTAGTTTTCCAATTTTTTCTTTTAATAGTACATATTGCTGTCTTTTCTGTTTATTTGTTTTTTGCTTTGTATTTTAGCTATACCTCTAAAATATGCTTTAGCTGTGTCCCATACATTTTGTAATGTTGTATCTTCTTTTTTATTTTCTTTAAAGAAGAACTCCATTTCTTTTTTTTGCTAGTTTTATAAATTCTCTTACTTTTAATATAGATTGGTTCAAAATCCATCCTTATTTTTTTTATTCCTCTCCATGTCACTTTTAAAGGGTTATGGTCTGCCCATATACCTGGTTCTATCTCAATTTCCTGCATATTCGTCCTCAATTCAGATGTCATCCAAATCATATCAATTCTGGACCAGAATTTTTGACTATTTGAATAAAAAGCATATTGTAGTTTTCCTGGATTAATTTCCCTCCAAACATCTTGTACTCCAATTTCTTCTATCATATTAAAAAAACTCTTAGGTAGTCTTCTTCTTCCAGTTTTTCCTGTTTTACTGTTTTTATAGTCTATTGTCCCATCTACTATCGCATTAAAGTCTCCTACTAAACAAATATTTTGGTACTCCATTTTTATTATTTTTCTATGGAGATTTCAGTAGAATTCTCCCTGGTTATTATTTGGTTCGTAGATTACTACTAACAATGTTTGTTTTTGGTTTAAATATATTTCTACCATCACAATTCTTCCTCCTTCATCTGAGTAAATCATTTTAGAATCTATTGTCTCTTTAATATATACAACAACGCCTCTTTTTTTCTGCTGCGCTGATGTGTGATAAAGTTTCCCAATTTTTGGGTATTCCAACAGCTTATAATATTGTTTTTTTATGTGTCTCTCGCAAACAAATTATATGTATATTTAATTTCTGTAGTTTCCTAAAAGTTTTGTTTCTTTTTGATGGGGAATTTAGTCCATTTATATTCACTGAAAAAATTCCGTTTTCTTTCTCCATTTTATTAATTAATTTTTGGGTCTAGTCGCTCTTGTGATCCTCTGTTCTCTGGCAGTTCCTTCACTCTCTAGCTCAGATTTCTCTTTCTGTTCTCCTATTTGTATAGTTGCTTCTTAGTTGTTTCTTCTGTTTGTTTCTATTCCTTTCTCCCCTCTTGCCGATGTTGCACTCCTTCATCTAAAAATGTTTGGTTTCTTTCATCAAAGTCTTCTGCTTTCCAGATTGAATCCAATCGATATCTTGTATTATTCCAGTTAATTAAAATCCCTTCTGGCATTAACCATCTAAAATTTATGCCTTTTGCAATTAGCTTTGTAGTTAAGAAATGATAATGTCTTCGAGTATCTCTTACTCTCTTGGGTGTCTGCTTTAAGACCACAATTTCTTTATTTTTGTATTGTAATGGCTCATCTCTAACTTTTCTCAGTATTTCATCTCTTGTTGTTTTCTTTATGAATCTCACATGCACTTCTCTGGGTAGTTTATATTTCCTTGCGTAGCTTGAGTTCATTCGAAATATTTCATCTATCTCCATTTGCATTTCTGTTCTGTTTGCTTTCAAAGCCTTTGCCAGAAACTCAATGATCACAACTGTTATATTTTCTTCTCTATTTTTAGGGATATTTTGAAATCTTAAGTAGTGTTCTGCCTTCTCCATTTCTAAGATCGCCACCGTTCCTTCTAGATTTTGGTTTGCTTGTTCTAATTTTTCATTTTCTTCCAATAGTATTTCCATTTTTTTATCAATATCATCTGATTTTTTTTCCATTTTCTGAATTCTTTGTTCATTTTTGACAATCATTTGATGGTGAACTTCAAATTGTGTCTTTATATCCAAAATTTCTTTGCTTAATTTATCAAAATTACTTTGTGTTTCTTCATTATTTTTTTGCATTGACTCTTGAATCAATTTTAATATAGTTTGCATCTCTTTTTGGGCAATGCTTATTTTCTCATGCTGCAACATTGTTTCAACGGATCCCTGGGTTGTTGGGCTAGGTTTTCCAACAGAGGGTGCAGAGGAAGTCTGGTGATGTTTGATGTACTCATTTTTCCAGCCAACTATCTTAGGGTAAAATCCAAACTGTAAAAGGAGCCAACTACTTTAGGCTAAATCCAATATCTCAAGGAGAAAAAACAAAATGCAGCAGGAAAAAAGAAAAAACATCCAAATATTTTAGGCTAAAATCCAACCAAAAAGAACGAGCCAACTACTTTACGCCAAATCCAACTCCTTCAGTCGGGTCTCAGATATAAAATGTTCGCTGTCTCCAAATAGCTCCTGTTTTAGTTATATCCAGAGTCAACAAATATAATTATGAGAAGTCTTTTCAGTTGTAGATTCACACAAAGGCATTTTGTTTACACCAGCTGTTGTCTCAAGGTCAAATACTTTCAGATTCTTTTATTATTTAATAATACTGTAATTTCTTCTTTTATCACTAGATGTCCTTGTGCACTATTTTATCAATATCTGGTTTTAAAAGATTATTACAAAGTTTTTCTTTTAAAGTTCTTTATACGTTATTTACCCTTGAGATTATATCTAGAAAAAATTTCCACCTCTTGTAGATTAACTAGTCTTTCTTTGAATCATTGTGAATTCAATTTTTAAAACTTCTTTTATATTCCTTAAGAATCTTCCCCCTTTGTAATTGCTTGCCACCTTTAGATCTTAGTCCTTCTGGGGTCTTTAGTTTTTAGCTCTTCCCAGTCAGGGGATCAACATTTTTAAGTCCAAAAGGAAAAGAAAAAAGCATTGGCTCACCCAGTTTCAGCACGCTGTTGACAATCAGCTGTTTGGTGGAGCACCAAAGCTCCTCGCTTTCCTTCCGGCTGGCGATGACTTGGGCTTCCTGGGCTCACCCAGCAGCCTTTCCTCCATCCTTTCAGAGGGTTTCTTCAGACCACCTGGACCAACCACCATCTGGTCTGGGCTCCTGAAGCATCCCTCTTTCTTCGTTGTCTCTCCAGGGCAACTTTATGACCCTTTAGGGTCACCGGGCAGAACAAAATCAGGCTGGGAAGCCGGAGCCCCGGCTTCTTCCACCCGTCTCATCGAACACCAAACCGGAAATGCTAAAAAGGGCATTCTATCAATGCCTTGAGAGCGTGGCTGCTGAGCATAAGTGAACGGGTGGAGCGGTGGAGTGGAATTAATTCCAGTGGTAGTCTCCATGCGGGTTTTACAGCAGGCAAAAGGGCGGATCTCAGTTGGGGTCCGGAATATCACGAGTCTCCCTGTACAGCTGAGGGATCGGATGTTGTTGGGGCAAGTGAGACTAGCTACCCCAATTGGGTCTCTGGATGACAAGGGAAAGACTGAGGGGGAGGTTTCAATGGATTAGTTCTATCCCCAAAATACACAGCTTTCTCCTGAGTGGCGGGAGAGGGCACGAGATCAGTTTTGGAAGTGGAAACATCTATTTTTGAGAGATGATTTTGATGTGGGCTGTGCTAGGAGTGCCCTGCATGTAATCCAACTGAAGGAAGATAAGCCCTTCAGGGAGAGATCCCGGTGGATTCCCTTAAGCAAACTGGATGACCTTAGAGAACATCTAGCAGAGCTGAAAAAGACTGGGGTCATTAGGGAATCCCAAAGTCCTTACGCTTCTCCTATAGTGGTGGTCCAGAAGAAGAACGGGTCCCTGAGAATGTGTATAGACTACCGTACTCTTAACCAGAGAACTATCCCCGATCAGTATACAACTCCTTGGATAGAGGATGCTCTGCAGTGTTTGTCAGGGGTGAAGTGGTTTAGTGAACTGGATTTAAGGAGTGGCTACCACCAGATCCCCATGCACCCAGAGGATAGGGAGAAAACTGCTTTCATCTGCCCAATGGGGTTTTATGAGTTTAATCAAGTGCCTCAAGTGAGTTCCCACTAAAAAGGACATTCTATCAATGCCTTGAGAGCGCGGCTGCTGAGCGTAATTGAAGGGGGAAGGGCTAGGAGGGTCTGGGCTTTGGTGGCCTCTGAGTGGGTTATGTTACATATATATTGAATATTCCTGAGAAAACTGAGTGATCATTTTAAAAAGTTGTTACAACTATCACCAGACAATTTTAAACCTTTATTGCCTAGACTGTAAACTTTATTGCCCTGATAGTAAATTTTATTTCCCTGGGCTGCAATTATCACTCTATTCTCTTTTGTGGATTACAAATGATCAGAGACTGCAATATTTTTACAATATTTTTAAATTTTTACATATTCTAAATATCTCTGTGGATTTTTGTGGACTATCTTTATATAATCTTATCTATCTCTATCTATCTATCTCTATCTATCTATCTATCATCTGTCTGTCTGTCTGTCTGTCTGTCTGTCTGTCTGTCTGTCTGTCTGTCTGTCTGTCTGTCTGTCTATCTGTCTATCTATCTATCTATCTATCTATCTATCTATCTATCTATCTATCTATCTATCTATCTATCTATCTATCTATCTATCATCTTACCATGTTTCACCAAAAGTAAGACCTGGTCTTACTTGTGGGAAAAAAAAGATCTTTCAAAAAGTTGGAAGGTCTGATTGAACTTTTTTAGTCCCACAAACTCCGTTTCCCTGCAGCAGGAGAGAAATGCACCAGAGCTGGACAGCAGGTTAATGCTTTTGAGAAGAGAGAGGAGCTGGGTGATGGTGTGCCAAACTCTACAGCAGTGCCGGGAGGGGAAGCAGCAGGAAACAGGGCTGCCATTTCCAAAACGGAAAAGGGAGATGCAGGGCGATGCAGGGTGGCAAGCAAATGCTTTACTCTGCTCTGCATCGCTGCGCAAAGCCGCTCCAGTCTCCATTCTCTGTTCTCTCCAGTGGCAGCGATGGAGGGCTGGCGGAGGGAGGTGGATTTTTGTCCAATATCTCCTTGCTTTAACACACGTCCACCACATATGATAATAAGTGCCTGATTTGTGTTTACATTTCCAACATTTCTCTGACATATTTTTAAACATTTTTGCTAATCTTGCTGGTGGCAAGTGCTATAGAACATTTTGTATAAGTTTTCTTTATATGAAGCTGACATTGTCAATTTATAGTTTCTTTCCCACAAACTTTGCCACTTCTCTAAGTCTATATTATATCCAAAATTCTTTGCCCATACTATCATTGTCACTTTTACTTGTACATCTTCCATTTTGAGATGTAATAAGAAATTGTATATTTTTTTAAATTGACTTTTCATTGGACGTTAGTAATAACTGATCAAACATAATCTGCTCTTTATAAAATCCATACTGTTTCATATCTTTGTCGTATCTGACTTGAATTTATAAATGTGACCACCATGTTAAATTGATGCCCTGATTTTCCATCTGTTGCCTGGATTTTAAGTTTCCTTCAGAATTTAGAATATCTTTATATGTCCATATATTATCGAGACTGACTAGATTTGGATGTAAAAATGCTTCCATTGTTGAAAGTCATCCTGGAATTTTCAAATAAATTTTACATTTTATTTTTTCCTATGTTAATAATAGTGCATTTCTAATATAATGATTTATGTTTTTTAGTATTTATGTTTTTTATTTTTTCCATACCATAAAAAAGCATGCCAACCAAGTTGTAGGTCATGTCCCTCCAAGTACAGCAATCTTTTATTTCTAAGAGTTATCCATTATTTTACCCATGTTAGCACTGATGCTTGATAATATAAAACCCATTCTGGCAAGGCAAAACTTCCATTTCCCTTGGCTTCTTGTAACATTTTCAATTTAATTCTAGCTTTCTTTCCTTGCCAGATAACTTTTTGAATTAGAGAGCTTAAATCTTCAAAAAAATTTATCCAGTTTTATAGGTATTGTTTGAAACAAAAATAGAATTTTTGGTAATATATTCATTTTCACCGCAGCAATTCTTCTTAAGATCGACAGTTGCAGATTCTTCCATTTTTCCAAATCAACCTTTATTTGATTTAACAAATTAATATAGTTATCTTCTTTTATTGTTGAACATCTTGCTGTCAAATATATTTCCAAATATATGTGACCTTTTTGACTATTTGCAATTCTATTTTTTCTGATAATTGCTTTTTTTGTTTATCTGTAAGATTTTAACTATCACTTTAGTTTTTTCTCTACTTATCTTTAATCTTGCTATCTCTCCATATTGTTCTATCTTTTCCAACAGTTTAGGAATCGTCTCTAAAGGTTCCTCTAGAATGAATACCAAATCATCTGCAAATGCTTGCAGTTTATAGGTTTCACCTTTTATTTTCAATCCTTTAATTTCTGGATCTTGCCTAATGTTTCTATTTAAACCTTCCAAAGTTAAGATAAATAGCAGTGAGGATAATTATTCTGCCCCAGACAGAATAGGCTACTTTAATCCTGTCTGAAACAGACAGATAACTCAGCGGAATAAGTAAAGTATATCGCTTTTATTTCTAGGAATTCTAAACAATAACTCACTATTATGTAAAGATACATCCAGAAGCATATTTAGCAATGTAGCTCATTCCACAGCTAATTTGATAATGGATTTTCCCTTCTTCTTCTGCATAAAACTCACATGTTGGCATAGGACTTCCAAGCTGTGGGGCTAGGAGCCATGAGGCTGGATGAAACAAAGGCATTTCCAAACTGGCACATAGCCAGTATGTCCTGTAATGAGCTCAGTGGATCCTCCTACTACTGATCTGTTAACATAGGATAGGTGACTAGCTAAACTACATTACCTATAAGCCATCTCTTAAGGAGACAGCACTTAACCCAATAAATGCCAAACATTCTAACATACTGACCTTCATGGTCCAGAACACTCCCCACTTGGAAATTTAAATTTCCACTACTAACTAAATGAAATAAGCAACAAACGTAGTATTAAGGTATGCAATTCTCATTGTTAACTAACTAGTGACTAAATAGGTAAAAACATGGTATTAAACATGCATACTATAAGGTAAATATAAAAACATGCACAATTATAACATAGGTAAGCAAGTGTTACATCAAACAATGCATAAACACAAATACATAGTTTGAGGTTCAATATTCTAGTTTGATCTTTCTCAGCAACAGGACCAAATTGGTAATCAGCCTGGTGCAAGAGTCTTTGAGTCACGATCTGACTCATGTGACTTCACGATCTGAATCTCAGCTTGGTGAACTAGTTCATCAAAACTGGGTGGGGCCCGGTGCACAAGTCCCATGGGCCAATAGTTCTGGTATGCGTCTCTCAGTGAGACAAGGTTTTCTTCCTGTAAAAGAAACTGGAACCTAATCTGGAACAGAAAAACTGGAACCCAAAGTTTCTCAGGAACCGAAGGACCTGGAAGCACAGGAAACTCAGAAATGACAGGAGCTGGAAAAACAGGAACAACAGGAGCTGGAAATCAGGAACAACAGCAGGAGCTGGAGAATCAGGAACAGCAGGAGCTGGAGAATCAGGAACGTCAGCAGGAGCTGAAGAATCAGGAACATCAGCAGGAGCTGGAAAATCAGGAACATCAGCAGGAGATAGATTGCGGATCAATCTTCTAGTTCGTTCTTTGTCAGCAGTAGGACCAGATCGGTGATTGGCCTGTTGTAAAGCCTTTTCACGAGAGTCTTTGAGTCACGATCTGACTCATGTGGCTTCACGATCTGGATGTCATGTGTCTGATTAACGAAACACTTAAAAGGACTTTCAGGCATATTTTTGACACTGGATCTTGACTTGACGAACTAGTCCATCAGAACTGGGTAGGGCCCGATGCACAGGCCAAGAGTTCCTATGGATGTCCTTGTCTTTCAACAAGATAAGGTCTCCTTCTTGTAGGTTGGGCTCTTTGGTCTTCCACTTATGGCAATCCTGAAGGGTAGACAAGTATTCATGCTTCCAGTGCTTCCAGAAGGTGTTGGCCATTAGCTGAACTTGCCTCCATTGCTGTTTATACATGTCTTTGGGAACAAATTTCCCCGATGGTGCTGGCCAATCGCCTCTCTTCTGGGTTAATAAGGTAGCTGGGGTGAGGATGGTTGGACTTTCAGGATCCGAAGAGACTGGAACCAATGGTCGATCGTTGACAATAGCTGCTACTTCTGCCAGAAGGGTAATGAGGACCCTCATGCGTCAGTGTGGGTGTCTTAGTCATCATAGAGTCCAGGATTTTGCAAGCTATGCCAATCATGCGCTCCCATGCTCCTCCCATGTGAGATGTATGGGAAGGATTGAATGTCCAAACACAGTCTTGAGCCTTTAGGTACTTATCAATGTCAGAATCAGGACGAATGCCTTCGGCAATCTGTAGTTCCTTGCAGGCCCCTACAAAGTTAGTACTGTGGTCGGACCTAAACACCTTAACTGGGCCTCTGTAGGCTTGGAATCTTCTCAGAGCATTGATGAAACAAGAAGTGTCCATAGATTCTATGACTTCAAAGTGGACCGCTCTAATGCTGAGACACGTGAAAAGTACGGCCCAACGTTTGCTGTTGGCATGGCCACCTCTGGTTCAACGAGCAGATACTGACCAAGGTCCGAATACATCTAGGTCTATGTTGGTAAATGGTGATCCTGGGGTGAGGCGCTCGGGTGGCAGGTCAGCCATCAACTGGTGTTGTGTTGCACCTCATTGTTTTCGGCAATGTAGACATTTGTGCAGGACAGTGGCGATGCATCCTTTGGCTCCCACGATCCAGAAGCCAGCCGCTCTTATGGCACCTTCCGTGAAGTTTCTGCCTTGATGATAGGTGGTTTTGTGGTAGTGTTGAACCAACAAGTGTGTGACATGTTGACGAGTTGGAAGGATGATGGGGTGCTTGAAGTTTGAGGCTAACTCAGCCTTGTCTAGACATCCTCCTACTCGGAGCAAGTTGTAAACATCCAGGAATGGGTTCAATTTTAGTAGTGGACTAGATTTTGGGATAGTCCTTTTAGCTTCCAAACATTCATATTCCAGTGGGTATGAGTCTCATTGCACACTTCGAAGAATCCCTCTCTCGCCTTGGAGACAACTGTCTGGGAAGCTCATCTCCCGGTGCAGGAAATGAACGATCGATGCCACGCCTGCTACGAGGGGTCTCCATCTGGAGAATCGTTTGAAGCGAGCGGGGTCTAGATGATGGGTAGATGGTTTTGCTGTTTCCTTAATGTCTGTAGACAGGCAGAACAATCTGGGTAGTTGTTTTTTTGCCCTGTCTGAGCGGTTTGTTGGGTATCTGAGGTCGCACGTCATTGTCCTGATCTGGGTCTTGTAGCTCATAGTGTTCTGGTTTTTCTGATGCCTGGCCATCTGGATACGCCAAAAACTCAGGACCCTTTAACCAGACTGAGTCTGCCAACTGTGATGCAGGAATAGACTGTGTAGCCTGGTCTGCTGGATTCCGATCTGTTGGTACATATCGCCACTGCTCAGGATCTGAGGATCTTCTGATCCTTTCCACTCTATTACTTACATAGACGTAAAAGCGTCTGCTTCGGTTGTGAATGTAGCCTAACACCACCTTGCTGTCTGTGGAGAAGGTGGTGGATTGTAACTCGAAGTCCATCGCTTTTGTTATCAGGTCTGCTATCTCTATGGCAAGAATGGCACCACAGAGTTCTAACCTGGGTATGGTGTGACCTTGTAGTGGTGTTAGTTTCGCCTTTCTCATGACGAAACCAACGTTGCACCTCTCCCCACTGCAGACTTTGATGTATCCTACAGCTGCAATTGCCTTCGTCAAAGCGTCTGAGAACACATGCAGCTCCTTCTTCGTTGCGACGGCAAGTGGAAGGGGAACATACGTGCGCTGTATGTGGATGCTTTGGAGGCAACTCAGGGATCTGCATCACATCTCCCACTCTTGCTTGTGTTCTGGTGGAAGCAGCTTGTCCCAGTCTGTGGTGTGTTGGGAGAGTGAGCACAGAAGAAGCTTTCCTTGGACTGTTATGGGTGCAGCGAAACCCAGAGGGTCGAACAGGCTGTTTACTGTGGACAAGACTCCTCTTCTTGTAAAAGCATTGTCCTTAGCCGGGGTTCTAAAAGTGAAGAAATCCTTCTTCAAGTCCTAAGACAAACTGAGACTGCGCTGGAAGTGAGGATCATCTGTGCCAAAGTCGAGGTCTTTTAGACCCTTAGCATGGTCTTCAGGATCGAAAGCCGCCAACGCTTCTTCGCTGTTGGATGCAATCTTAGGCAGCCTAAGGTTGGCTGCTGCTAACATCTGCCGTGTCCTTTTTATTAGGTCTATAGCTTCTGCGGGAGTGGGTACAGATTTTAAGCCATCATCGACGTAGAAGTCTCGTTCTACGAAGTGTCTGGCGTCGGCACCGTATTCGGCTTCACCTATATGGGTGGTACATTGCAGACCGTAGTTAGCAATTGCAGGGAAGAACCGTTTCCAAAGACGTGCAACCGCATTTTGTATTCGCTTACCTGCTGGTAGTATTGGTCATCGCTGAACCACAGGAAGCGTAGGCAATCTCGATGGTCTTCCCTGACGTAGAACGAATAAAACATCTGCTGGATGTCAGCCATGACTGCTACAGCTTCCTTTCTGAAGCGGATGAGCACTCCGAGCAGACTGTTGATGAGATCATGCCCTGTGAGGAGGACCTTGTTCAAAGAGATGCCTTGGTGCTGTGCACTGGCATCAAAGACTACCCTTATCTGTCCTGGCTTTTGTGGGTGGTATACCCCGAAGAATGGTAGGTACCAGCATTCTTCACCTTCCTTCATTGGTGGGGCAGGCTCTGCGTGTCCATTCTGGAACATCTTTTCCATGAACTCTATTAGATGTTTTTTTCATTTCCGGCTTCTTGTGCATGACTCTCCTTAGATTGTTGAGGCAAGAGAGGGCTTGCTCATGATTGTTAGGAAGGCGCTGCCTGGGTATACGAAAAAGTAGTGGGGCTACCCAACTCCCTGTGTCATCCTGCAGACATTCTTTGTCCATGAACTCTAGAAATTCTTTGTCTTCTATTGACGGGCCCACATCTTTGTCATTTTTATTGGTCTGGAATACTGTCATTCCTAAAGCAGGCTTGGCTGTCAAAAGTGCGAAGTGTTCTTGGCAAGGTTTCGTGTGGGACGCTCTCCCATTCTTGAGAATGGAAGTCCCTGTCAAAATGCTCAAGGCGGGCAAGTCCAGGCATGGTGCCACTTTCTTGTGCTGCCCGGAGCTCTTCTAGTAAGATGGAGAATCTCCAAATCTGACTAGGATCATTGATACTGATGTTAGGGAAATTTGGGTTGGGGCTTGCAGCCGATCAGCACAGACTCTTCCTGTGATTACCCATCCAAACTCCATCTTCAGGGCAATCGAGCTGCCTGATGGACCTCTGACTATATCTTTATAGGCAAAGGAGTCGGGGGCGTCTTGTCCCAACATAAGTAGAATTTTGGCGTCGGGATCTAAGGGAGGTATGTGATCCGCGATGTGTGACAGGTAAGGTATATGTCTTGCCACTTTTGGTGTTGGAATTTGACTGCGGACATTTGGTGGGGAGTCCCATTCTGTCACTGGCGGCAGTCGGAACCTTGAGCTTCCATCCAAGGACTCTATGTATAGTCCATAGGCTTTCCTCCCCTCCATGCTCTAAGGCACTGTGAGCGTAGATACTGTGTATAACGCTTCCACAGTTGGTACATCAAAAGATCGAAGAATTCTGACTTAGCAATTGTATCAGTGCTTTGCGTATCAATCGCCACGTACATCTTTACAGCTTCTTCCAGACGTCCTTCGGGATAGACCTTAGCCAAACAGATGTGAGCACATGAACGAGGACGCGGTGAGTCACCACATATCACCATGCAGTGGGACCCGATCATTTCTGGATGCTGTTTGGAAGCACATTGAGGCTCCGTCGTCGTAGGAGGGATCGAAGTCGCTTGTTGTGTCTCCTCAGAGGGCTTCTTAGAGTCTAGATGCAAGGCTGCCAGGTGCTTGTCACTGTTACACAGGTGGCATTTTACCCTGACTGCACAATCTTTGGCCATGTGATCCATGGAGCCACAGCACTTGAAGCATATTCTATGCTCTTTGAGTAGGGCCTTTCGATCATCCAGGGATTTTTTCCCAAATTCTCTGCAATTGTTTAGAAAGTGTGAAGATTTATGAATTGGACAAGTCAGGCCTTTGCTTGGTGGATGAGGTTTCGAAAGAGTACCCCTCAGTATTTGTTCCTCTGAAGTCCTCTTTGGCTGAGCCGTGATCTCTGTTTTGTACACTGAAATAGGAGTTCTGTTCTTTGTGGCTTGGAAGGAACTTCTATTAGTGCCAAGGTTGTCTTTTGTTCGCTTTGGCATCGTGAAACGTGTTTCTTGGATGTCAAGGTAATTGGGGTCATTGTACATATCTGATTGATCGGAAACAAATTCTGCAAGAGCAGCAAAAGGTGGAGGTTTGCTGGGGTACTGTTTCCTGTGGGACTGGGTCATATCAAACCATTTATCTTTCAACTGTCTTGGTAGTTTTCGAGTGATAATGTTTTGTGTGTCAAAATGCTCAAGGCGGGCAAGTCCAGGCATGGTGCCACTTTCTTGTGCTGCCCGGAGCTCTTCTAGTAAGGTGGAGAATCTCCAAATCTGACTAGGATCGTTGATATTGATGTTAGGGAAATTATAGAGCTCCTGTAGGAATGAGGCCTGTGCCAAAGAAGGTGCCCCATAGCGCTTGTCGAGCATTTCCCAGGCTCGTCGAAGGGTGGTGGGTAGGTCCCTTAAATGTGATGCGAGGATTGCTTCCACTGCCTTTGAGGATTTGGGACCTAGCCATTGCGACATAAGTCCGAGTTCTTCCCCAGGGTGTAACCTCTCTCTGCGGAGGGCTTGCTTGAAAAGATGCTTCCACACTAAATAGTCCTTCCCTGGTTTGTCAGAGAATTTTCGCACACCTCTGGATGCCATGTCCAACTTTCTTCCACTGAGTGTTGGACGATACATCAATTTGGTGTATGGGCTGTAGTCTGGCGGAGGTGGTGCATCACTTCCGGGAGCGGGGGCATGCACCATGTCTGGCTGGTAACTTTCTTCAGCGTGTTGTCCACTGAGGGTATCTTGCCATGTCACGTGCGAGGGACCTTGTTGGCTTGGTCTGAATTCCTTTGCTCTGGCGTTGAGCTGAGGGGACCTGACTTCTTGCGTGCTTACTTGTTGGAGGGTTTCTCATCTTTCAGGTGGTCCATAGCTGGCTCCCTGGTAGACTGGCACAGCCGGTGGTCGAGGTTCTCTGTGGTCCAGTCTGGTAGCGGTTCCTTGGGGCACTGCCTCCTGTTGCGCAGCAGGGACTTTTGGCTCTGATGAGAGGATGCTTTTGAATGGCGGGAGGTGCCTGTAACGTGAGATTGTTGTGATACACTGGAATGCGCCTTGGATATATGGTGAAAGAATGAAGCTTTTCCAGAAGCGTGAGATGGAGCCACATGTGACCGCTGGGCTGGTGTTTGCGAATGGCAGGAAACTTCAGACTCTGCCCTCTTGACTAGTCTGTCTTTCAGGTAAGGCTCGGGCTCCGGGAGGCATTGTGGGCTCTCTAGAAACTTGTTGCGTGCTATGTTTTTTAGTTTGAGGCTTTGCATCTTGCTATCAACTGTTGGGTCTCCTAATTGCGCCTGAATGTCTTCAAGTTGCTGCTCGGAGCCCATCCATTGCGCGGAGGCATTTACTGTATCTTCTTCCAATTGGTGCGCACTTTCGGGGGAGAGCTCCTCCTTAGGCCCTTGGTAGAGTTTGAGTAATTTCTCCCAATGTCTTTCATGGCACTTGTAGTGCGACTCCCATCTTTCCATCAGATGTGAATGCATGGCTTCTGTAGGTTTTCTTTGTTGTCTCAGGTCATAGGGAACCTGGGACGTCTTTGGCCTCACTGAGGCTTGAGCATCAGCCTCTGTGTACAGGTCAAGGTTGGCTATTTGCAGCATTTCTCCTTGGTCAACTGGTTGGGGTGTCTCAACTAAGCTGGTTGGTTGCATCCCTTCTTCTAAATCAATGGGACACTCTGCCATGGCTAGGACAGGTTCAGTACACTTCCTAGCTATTTTGAAGTAAATTTGATGAACTTCTCTCTTTGACCACTAGGGGTCTCTACTTGCAGATCAGCTACTGGGATGCTGTCTGTGGGTGGAGCACCACTGGGTGCATTCTCCTGTGTGCGTGGGTACTTCAGCGCAATTCACCCTTTCACCACTAGGGGTCACTGCTTGCAGGTTAGTCACCAGGGTGCTCTTCCATCGAGGTTCACCCTTTGTCCACTAGAGGGCTTTCTCTGTGTGTGATTAAAGGCTTGCGTCTAGTTCCTCCTTTAACCACTAGGGGGCATTTGGAGAGAGGCCAGTCAAAATTCTTCTTTACTACCACGTTGCCCTTAGTGGCCACTTAAGAAATCACTGAGCTTCAGGTGCTCCCGTAAATCCCATCGTGGTCATTAAGTTGCAAGCTGGAGACTGCTTGGGACTCTAAAATCCGCTTGGTCATCAGCCTTGTGATAATAAGCAAGGTTAATTGCTGCCTTTTCTTCTCCTTAATTTGCCCTCAGCACAGTCACCACTAGAGGTGACTGCTTGCGTGAGTGATTGCTTTGGGTGAAGTTCACTCTGTGCCCTCTAGGGGGTGTTAGTAGCTTTGGATGAATTTAGGTAACTTGCTCTTTAACTATCAGATTCACTCTGCGTAGTTAGAAAATTGTATTCAGTGAAGTACCTTCTTTCCCCTCTAGGGGGTGCTCTTGGGTTGATGCAGTTACCAAAGTGTGAGGGTGCCTTTCCTTCAGCAAAGATAAATTGCTGAAAAAGTGTTGTGTGCAGATTGGCCACCAGGGGGGCTACTGCACTGCTATTGGAGCCTCTGAACACCTTCTCTTTCCATTGACATAGCTGGAATTCCAAGGGGAGGGGGGAGTGATTTAGTTTCCTCTCATCATTGTTGGGTTACCATGACAACAAATGGTTGCTTCGGCAACAGATTGATTTATGGCCTTAGGCTATCTCAGAGCCAGGGGCCAGCTGGGGCAAATGTCTGTTTTCAAGCAATGCTGGGTTTGTAGGGGGGTTCGCCCGTTCTGAACGTTAAACAAAAGGCAAAAGAAGTTTGATATACTTTGAATTTGCCAGCAAAGAAACTTTTCCAGCCTATCATGCGAAGAGTCAAAGGCTGCATTCCATACTTCCAAGCAGAGACTATTAAAATGATGTGCTCAGAAGACTTGTGATTTTGGCTACACAGGCAGTAATCTCTGTCTTTGCTTTCCAAGTAAACGGGCTTGGTCTCACACACATTCAAACTGTTTGAATTTCCAGCAAAGAAAAAGGGGGTGGCTGCCCAATGCTCCTTTGATCTTAGAAATACAGCTTTTACATGCAGGAAATCCTTACAATGAGATGCAATAGGCAGGAACTTTTTGGGGGGCAGATTGCACCCAACAATTTCTCTGATTCATAAAGGCAGTCTTTGCTTGCAACAATGGCTAGCAAACAAATTCCATAGCATTTTATAACAAGTATATTTGCTGTCCTTGGACTGCTAACAGATCTTCAAAGCAGTCACTTTATAACTTTACTTATAGCAAGCTAACAGGCATAGGAGACTTCTTGCAGAAGGAAAGAAGGAAAATTAGCCATGTCAAATTACTATTCTGTCCCAGACAGAATAGACTACTTTAATCCCATCTGAAACAGACAGATAATTCAGCGGAATAAGTAAAGAATATCGCTTTTATTTCTAGGAATTCTAAATAATAACTCACTGTTATGTAAAGATACATCCAGAAGCATATTTAGCAATGTAGCTCATTCCATAGGTAATTTGATAATGGATTTCCCCCTCTTCTTCTGCATAAGACTCACATGTTGGCATAGGACCTCCAAGCTGTAGGGCTAGGAGCCATGAGGCTGGATGAAACAAAGGCATTTCCAAACTGGCACATAGCCAGTATGTCCTGTAATGAGCTCAGTGGATCCTCCTATTACTGACCTGTTAACATAGGATAGCTGACTAGCTAAACTACATTACCCATAAGCCATCTCTTAAGGAGACAGCACTTAACCCAATAAATGCCAAACATTCTAACATACTGACCTTCATGGTCCAGAACAATAATGGACATCCTTGTCTTGTGCCTTTTCGTATATCAAAATTCTCTGTATAATCCCCATTTACAATCACTTTTGCAGTTTGTTTCTGATATATTGTCTGAATTGTATTTATGAAGTTTTGTCCAAAGTCCATTGTTTTTAGTTGCTGAATCATAAATTGCCAAGAAACATTATCAAATGCCTTTGGGGCATTTAAAAATACTAATGCCAGTTGTTTCCCTGGATGTAGTTCATAATATTCCAATATGTCTAGTATTACTCTCAAATTATTTTTTATTTGTCTCTTTGGCAAAAATCCGTTTTGGTCTGGATGTATAAATTCAGTCAAAAATCTTTTCAGTCTCTCAGCTATTATTGAAGTGAAGATTTTGTAGTCCACATTTAATAGTGATATCGGTCTATAGTTTTTTAATCTGCGTCAAGTCTGAGTCCTCTTTTAGTATCAAAGTAACATTTGCTTCTGTCCATGTATTTGGAGTTTTGCCTTCAATAAAAGTTCATTACATTCATCTTTCAATGGTAAACTTAATGTGTCTTGTAAGCATTTATAAAACTCTGCCAGGGGTCCTTCTGGTCCTGGTGTTTTTTTCATTTTTTTGGTCTTTTTATTGCCTCTGTCAGTTCTATCATTGTTATTTTTTCATTTAACATAGTCTTGAAATTTTCTGGAATTTTTGGTAAATTATTTTCTTCCATATATTGAGTCATTTTCTCCCATGGAGTTTCTTCAACATACAGTTTCTCATAATATTCTTTAATTATCTTTTTATTACTTCATTTTTAAATTGTAAACAGCCTTTTTTATCTACTAAAATGTTTATCAATTTTTTCTCCTTCTGTTTTTTAAATTTATAAGCTAACCAACTTCCTGGTTTATTTGCATTTTCAAAAAAGTTTTGCTTTGCCCTTTTAATTTGCTGTGCCACTTTTTCTGATTCCATTAAATTTAGTTTATGTTTTATTATTTCCATTTATCTTTTTGCCATGTATGTTATTGCTACACCTCGAAAATATGCTTTGGCTGTATCCCATACATTTTGTAATGTATCTTCTTTTTGATTTTCTTTGAAGAAAAATTCCATTTCTTTTGTTTCTAATTCTATAAATTCTTTCTCTTTTAATATGTATTGATTCAAAGTCCATCTTAATTTTTTCTGCATTCCTTTCCACACAATTTTTAAATGATGATCTGCCCAAGTACCTAATTTTATTTCAATTTTCTGCATATTAACCCTTAATTCAGGCATCATCCAAATCATATCAATTCTAGATCAAGATTTATGACTATTAGAATAAAATGTATATTGTGATTTTTTTGGGTTTGTTTCTCTCCAAATATCTTGTACACCAATTTCCTCTATCATGTTAAAAAAAGTCTTAGGTAATGTTTTTCTTTCTTGTTTCCCTGATTTATTGCTTTTATAATCTAATGTCCCACCTACCATTGCTTTGAAATCCCCACTTAAGCATATATTTTGATATTCCATTTCTACTATTTTTCTGTGAAAGTTTTGATAAAATTCTTTTTGTTTGTTATTTGGTGCATATATTGCTATCAAATGTATCCGTTTTTTATTTAAAAATATTTCTATCATTAGTATTCTTCCTTCTTCATCTGCTTAAATCATTTTGGAATCTATTGTCTCTTTAACATATATAGCTACTCCTCTTTTTTTGTTGTTGAGCTGATGTATAATAAAGTTTTCCAAGTTCTGAATTTTCCAAAAATTTATAATGTTGTTTTTTTATGTGTGTCTTTTGCAAACAAATTATATCACTGTTTAATTTCTGTAGTTGTTTGAAAATTCTTTTTCTTTTTGATGGGGAATTCAACCCATTTATATTCTCTGAAAAAATTCCATTTTCCTTTTCCATTTTGATTTACTTATATTTAGGTCTTGTTGATCTCGTAATCCTCTGCTCTCTTACTGTTCCCTCACCTTGATTCATCTTCTCTTTTTCTTCTTCCACTTGTGTAGCTGTTTCTCTATTGTTGTTCTGTCTGTTTCTGGCTTCTTCCATCCTCTTCTTGATATTGTGTTCTTTCTCCCAGAAATGCTCTGTATCAGTGATGGCGAACTTTTTAGAGCCCGAGTGCCCAAACTGCAACCCAAAACCCACTTATTTATCGCTGGGTGCCAGGTGGGCATGGCTTACTGGGTGGGCATGGCTGTGGTCATGGTAGACTGGGTGGGTGTGGCCAAGCTGGGCATGGTCACCTCAATGTTGCTTGTGGGGAGGGATGCCTATGGGGGCCGGGCAGGGTTGGGGGAGATCCAGGGAGTCTCTGGCAGGTGAGGCAGTGGGCAGAAGGCTTGTCCTGTGGGGTGAGGCTGGGCAAGGCGAGGCAGGTCAGGGTGCCATTGTCACAGGGCAAGGTGAGGCACAGGCCGGGACGGCTGCTGCCTGACACCATTGGCCCCTGCACACAGAAGCCAGCGAGCGCATGGGGGCCGAGAGTATCCATCTGCAGCCACAGCCTGCCGGCCCCTCGACTGGTGCATTCTAGGGCTCCGCAGCCCACCACCAGCAGTTCAGAAAAGCCGCCTCTGAGCTGGATGGCCGGCCAACAGCTGAGGAGGCGATGCAGTGGGTTGTGCCCGGGAAAAGGAGAGCATGCAAGGCCAGGAGGGATGGGATGCGGGGGGAAGGAGGGAAACCAGCCATGCTGGGATGCATCCAGCCATGTGGGAGCTTGGCGAGTTAGCGGGCAGCTGGTTGAACAGGGACAGTTGCTATCTCCAAGGCATGGTTCGTGTGCCCACAGAGAGGGCTCTGAGTGCCGCCTCTGGCACGCGTACCATAGGTTCGCCACCACTGCTCTATACAGTATCTTTCATCAAAATCCTTTGCCTTCCACACTGAATCCGATCGATATCTTGTATTATTCCAATTAATTAGAATCATTTCTGACATCAGCCATCTAAAATTTACTCCTTTTGCAATCAGCTTTGTAGTCAAGAAATGATATTGTCTTCGAGTATCCCTTATTCTGTTGGGAATCTGTTTCAGCACTACTATTTCTTTATCTTTATATTGTAATGGGTCATCTCTGACTCTTCTTAATATCTCATCTCTTGTTGTTTTCTTCATAAATCTTACATGGACTTCTCTGGGCAATTTGTGTTTCCTTGTGTAACTTGAATTCATTCTAAATATTTCATCCACTTTTTGCTGCATCTCCAATCTTTCAATTTTTAGGGCCTCTGCTAATAAATTAATAATCACTTTGCTGTATCTTCCTCTTTATCTTTGGGTATGTTCTGGAATCTCAAATAGTGTACAGCTTTCTCCATTTGCAAGGCAGTAACCGCTTCTTCTAAGTTTTGATTTGCTTGTTCTAATCTTTCATTCTCTGTCATTAGTGCTTCAGTTTTTCCCCCAGTATCTTCTGATTGATCTTCCACCTTCTAAATTCTTTGTTCATTTTTAAGAATCATTTGTTGATGAACCTCAAATTGTGTCTTTATATCACAATTATATCCTGATGATTCTTTTGCATCATTTCTTGCATTAGTTGTAAAGTTGTGTGCATCTCTTTTTGGAGATTATTTGCCTTCTCTCATTGTAACATTGCTTCAATAGATCCCTGACTTGCTGGACTAGATGTTCCAGAAGAGGGTGCAGAAGCAGTTTTTTAGTAATTTTAGTGAAGTTTGGTGCACACATTGTTCAATCAAGCAAGATGGCGGGGGAGACTTCTGCTGCCCAGTCATGGTGCAAGCCATGGGAGAGTTGGCAGAGGAGAAGGAGGAGGAGGCAGGCACTGGGCAGGTGATCTGTGGGTGAAGCATGAAGAAAGCTCCTCCTGCGGTGCACAGTGGCAGCGGAGCCTTTTGCCATCACTCCCCCCTGGATCCAAAATGGCAGAGGGGGACCCTGCCCATCCTCCATAGCATGGCAGTCCGGCTTGGGAGGGGAGTGAAAGGGAAGGTTGCTGAGCAAGGAATGGCCTGGCTGGGGTGGCCCTGAAGGAAGTGGGTGTGGGGCGCATGGGGCAGCTCCACCCCCTCCCCACCTGCATCGTCTTGTTGTGGCGGCAGCAGCATGACAAGTGCTCTATTGCCCCATTGCGGCAGTGAGGTGGGACAGAGTTGGTGGGGTCCTAACTAGGGCTTATTTTGGGGGTAGGACTTATATTAGGCCCAACCCCAAAAATCAGGGTAGGTCTTATTTTTGGGGTAGAGCTTATTTTCAGGGAAACACAATATCTATCATGTATCTATCTATCATCTATCTATCTACCTTTTTTACATTAATAACAAGCTGAAATTTCATTTTTTACTCTCAGCTGAGATACTATTTTTTATTTCAGCTGGGATGTTGTTTTCCTTTTCAAATTTTATTAATCTGTCATTTTTAATATATCTGTGGATTACAAACTATATCAAGAGGGCAATATCCATAGAAGGAACAAAAAGGAGAACTCAAAACTCCCAGAACTCCTGACTGTCAACGCTGTAACAATCTTGGCTGAAGCCATTTCTGCTTTGTTTTTGCTTGCCACAGTAATGGGAAGGGGGATGAGCCCTAACCAATATTGACCCCCAGCCAACCCAGGGCCCCAGCCAAGATATTTCCAGGGATGGGCCCTTCCATGACCCCAGCACCAGTGGCCAGGCATACAGAAAGTTTACTGGGGGCAGCGACCTGTGGACCCATCCCCTATTAAGCCCACATTTGATGGGGATCCCGAGAAGTTGTCTTTCTTCTTGAATCAGGTGTGGGCTCATCTGAATCATTATGCACATGCTTACCTGGACAGGGCCGGAATGGTTGATGCTATAGCAGTGAACTTGGAAGGGGAAGCAGCTGAGTGGGTGACTGGCCCACATGATGAGCAGGCAGCAGAGCTGTGGGACATCAATCTGTTTATGCCAGAATCTGAGGGCCAGATTCGAAGACTAATCCCAAGCCCTGCAAGCTGAAAAGGACATCCATAATCTGAAGCAGAGGGACTGACCAGCAAAAGAATATGTAAGGAAATTCTTAAAGGTGGCTGGATGAATCAGGTAGTGCCTGAGCGATCACTGATTCACCACTTCAAGGCTTAGATGGTGAATTATGCCAAGTGTGCACCTACAGGGGGTTCCCTGACCAACTCCGTGAATGGTACCATCTGGCTATATAACAGACATCAAGCTGGACTGCCACCAATGGCCCACAGCATCAGTATCCAGACCAAGGTGAGCCCCAGAGAGATGTCAGGTGCCTCAATACCCCCCACCTGCCACAGCCTCTGGATTCCCTAGAGCACCCATTGGACCTCCAATCAAATGCTTTAGATGTGGCCAACTTGGACACCAAGCAGCTGATTGTCCAGTTCCATTTCCTCCAACAAAGAGTACGTCTACTGCTTCTACAAAACCCAAGAGAAAACCTCAGCCAGTGCGAGAGAAGTCAAATTGGGCCAGCCAGGAGCAAGCTGCCCAAGTTACTTCTCCCTAGGGGAAGCATGAGACCCCGGCTGAGTGCTTACCTACGCCAGCTCCTTATGACAGTGACGACGAAGGAGAAGACAACCCGATGGTGAGTCAGCCTATCCCAACTTTTTCCTTCTCTGCAAAGCTCTTAGTCACTAAGACAGGAGCCCAGATAGATTTACACGTTTTAATTGGCTTAGGCTGCACCCAATGCCTGATCAATCTCCCCACGGTGCTTAAGCTGGGCATTCGTGCCAGATTGTTGCCCATACCTGTTATGTTCTGTGCGTTGGTAAGCCATTGAAACAAGGCAGGAGTAACAACAGTTGCTTCTTTATTCAAGCTTCAACAGAACAACACAAAATGGCGCTGATCACTTTTATACCCTTTTGCAGGGAACAGCGTCAGCCAATAAATGCAACGTATTTTCCCGCTTTGCCCGTACGCAATAGGCTGGAGACAGCCTGTCTGGTCGGGCAGGCCACGTGGTCTGCCCAAGTCTCTCTGCAGCTTCCTGCACCTGCTCTGTCAATCACAGGCCCAGGACATAACACCCCTCCCCTCTTGGTTCAAAAAATAGATACTACTATTTTAACTACTACAAGTCACTCTTTTGAGCGTGTTCTTATTTCTTGGGAACACTAGGCCTGCCCGCTTACTGACAGGAACCTTACATAATCTTGTAAGAACTTTGGAGGGCCTCTGGCCTGCTCCTACCATCTCGGAGCTGCTGCAGGCGCCCGGTCTGCAAGCTCGCCTGCCAGGCTCGGCAGACCAGGCCTTTGAGGCCCGTTTGATGCAGGTGAACCCGCATCTTGCTGGCTGGCCTGGTATGGTAAGCCAACCCTTTGTCCATTTGACTTTGGCTGGCTCTTTCTGGTAAGACCAGACCAAAGTTCCTTGGTGGGGTGGAATTCCCCGGATCAGCGAGAGACCCCAGTTGGGAGCACTGTCCCATAGGCACAAGACCTGAAGTAGGTGTGGCATGAAAAGCCGGTTGCGTGCAATGTCCCATGGACCCAGTGCCAGAGTCAGGAGCCACCTCGTTGGCAAAGCCCCTATTTGGAGAGTGCAAACCCCCGCTTTCACAGAGAGACTGAGATCCACGATTGTGATCGTGGTCCTCCCCCCCCGAGAGCAGAGTTAGGAGCGGAAGGGTGACTAGGTAGCCTCCATTGCATCTGGTCAATGTGCCAACACAGCATGCGACCATCTTCCAAGGCCACTTCGTATGACAGTGGCCCAGTGAATTTGCAGACCACTGCTGTCAGCAAAGATGTCCAGGTCCATAGTTCCTTGCCCAAACTGGATCGCCCACTTGTAGTCTCCTCGGTGCCCGCGGTTGTGACACCTGTGAAGCCACCCGGTCTGGGTGCAATCTGTCTAATTTGGTAATAAGAGAGCGACCGCAGCAGAGTTCAGCTGGGCTCTTGCCTGTAGCTGTGCAAGGTGTGGTGCGTTGGCAAAGACGAAAATCAGCTAACCTGTGGTGCCAACTTCCATGAGTAAGCCTCTTCAAGGCATCTTTGGTGGTGTGCACCATGCGCTCAGCTTGGCCATTGGAAGCCGGATAAAAGGGTGCCGAAGTAGCATGACGGATCATGTTGGCTTTCAGGAAGGCCTGGAACTCCGAAGAGGTGAATTGCGATCTGTTGGAGACAAGAACATCTGGGAGCCCGTGAGAGGCGAAGATTTCCCTCAGCACCTGGATGGTCCTGGCAGTAGTCATGGTGGACACTGGAATGACCTCTAGCCATTTAGAGTGACTGTCCACAACAATGAGGAAGAATTGCCCTGAAAGGGGCCAGCATAGTCAATATGAACCCTCTACCAAGGAGCATGTGTGTACTCCCATCTATGCACGGGAGCCTGTGGCATTTCAGGCCTGGACTGTTGGCAAATGTGGCACCCATGGACCTGGGTCTCAATCTCCTTATCAAGCCCAGGCCACCAGAGATAGCTGCGTGCAAGTGCCTTCATCCGGACTATTCCTGGATGTCCCTCATGCAGAGACTGCAAGACTCTAGTCCTCAGTGAGGTTGGAATCACTATCCTGCTACCCCACAGGACACAACCCTTAAAGGTGGATAGTTCATGCTTCCTTTTCCAGAAACTCTGGAAATTGGTGCCAGGACACGTGTCAGGCCATCCTGACAGCACCCAGTTCAACACGCATGTTAGCATGTTATCAGTGGCTGTTTCTGCAGCCACATCCCATGCATTGAGGGGAGACTCAGGCAAATCCTGGATAGCCAGTATGTGATTAGCTGGAGCAGGATCTGATTCTAAGAGCTGTAGAGGCAACCTACTAAGGCCATCTGCGTGGCCCATTTCTTTGCCTGGTTTGTGAACCAGGGAATAGTCATATGCAGAGAGGACGAATCTTGCCGAGCTCTCCTTTAGCATCTTCGTACTGGCAGAGTCGCACAAGTTGGAATGCTGAACTTCCAAGCACTTTGGCCTCCCATGGTGAGTCAGCCTAGTATTCTTTTGTTATTTTCTTGCAGCACGATCCCATCCTCATCACCAATGCTCTGTTCTGTGCGTTGGAAAGGCATTGAAACGAGGCAGGAGTAAAACAGTTACTTCTTTATTCAAGCTTCAACAGAACAACACAAAACAGCGCTGATCCCTTTTATATCCTTTTGCAGGGAACAGCGTCAGCCAATAAATGCCATGCATTTTCCCGCTTTGCACGTGCGCAATAGGCTGGAGACAGCCTGTCTGGCCCACGTGGTCTGCCCAAGTCTCTCTGCAGCTTCCTGCACCTGCTCTGTCAATCACAGGCCCAGGCCATAACAATACCTATGAGGTTTGAGCAAGCATATGGATTTCCTGTAGGAGGGGCTCCTGCCACCCACCTAACCGAACCAGTATGCCGAAAGGTGGGGGAGCATTGGGAACTCATCCGCTTTGTAGTGGTCCCAAAAATGACTGAGGCAGTAATTTTGGGATTAGCGTGGCTTGATAAACGGCGGCCTATGATCTGGTGAGAAAACGGAGTGAGATCTTTTAAGATTGGCAACCTCCTACTCCTGCCAACAGCACAAGTGAAAACCAGGGGCAGTCCCTTGAGACACTAAAATCCTTTGCAGACTCCCTGCCTGGGATGCAGCTCATCCCAAGCGAATATTGAGACTTAGCTGAGGCATTCAGCGTGGCAGAATGTGACATCCTTCCTCCCCACCGAACAACTGATTGCGCTATTGAGATTTTGCTAGGAGCCAAACTTCCCAAGCCTAAAATGTACTCAATGATCCCCCAGGAATTGAAAGAGCTAAGAGACTACATTGATAAGAACTTAGCCAGAGGATTCATTCAGCCAGCAAAATCCTGTGTAGCTGCCCCTGTGCTTTTTAAAGAGAAGATGGGTCACTGAGGCTGTGTGTGGATTTTAAAGGGCTAAATGCTGTCAGCGTGGAGAATATGTACCCCCTCCCTTTAATGAAAGATATGTTGGCCCATTTAGCAACAGGAAAGTTTTTTTACCAAATTAAACCTAAGAGAGGCATACTATCGAGTGAGAGTAAAAGGAGATGAGTGGAAGATGGCTTTTAACAGCCCCCAGGGAAGTTTACAGTTCAAAGTTATGCCTATATATGCGCCCAATGAGAAACAAGATAAGTTCTTTCAGCAACTATATGATAAATTAGTGGAATTAAATTATCAAAATCTTTGCATACTTGGTGACTTTAATGTAACAGTTGTTGCAACACGGGATTATAAAAGCTACAAACAAGGGAAAAAGGGGGAAAATACCCTACCTAAGTCTTTTTTAAAGATGAAAGATGAATTGTGTATACAAGACATATGGAGAGAAATGAATCCAGAGGAAGCACAATATACATTTTATTCAAACAGGCATAAATCCTGGTGAAGAATTGATATGATATGGACTTCATATGATTTAAAGACCATGATACGAGAGGTGGAAATTGAACCTAATATTTGGGCTGATCATAATCCAATTAAAATGACTTTGAAAGGAACTAGAAAAAAATTAAGATGGTCATTGAATAAATCAATATTGAAAGAAAAAGAATTTCTACAATTTGCAATGAAAGAAATGGAAATCTTTTTCAAAATAAATAAGAAAGAAGAAACTTCGATTCAAAATCTTTGGGACACTGCGAAAGCGTATTTTAGAGACTTGGCTATAACTTACCTTGCTAAAAAGAATAAAGAAAATAGACAAATACAGCTTAATTTGAAAGGACAATTTAAGAATTTAGAACTTGAGTTACAAAATGATCCACAAAAGAAGAAACTGAAGACACAAATGGAATTAATAAAACACAAATTAAATTTATTGGAGATGGAGATAAGGGCACAACAGATAAAATATTCGAAACAGAATTTCTTTGAAAATGCCAACAAACCAGGAAGGTGTCTTGCATATAGACTGAAAAAAGAAAGAGAAAAAAATTGATGTAATTTGCAAGATTCAAAAGGCGAAATACATTGTCATAATGATGCATTGAAAAAAATTGCTAAAACTTATTATGAGACACTTTACAAGGCGGAGGTGGTTTCTAAGGAGGCAATACAGGAATATCTAAGACAGTGGTGGCGAACCTATGGCACAGGTGCCAGAGGCGGCACTCAGAGCCCTCTCTGTGGGCACGCGCGCCGTCGCCCCAGTCCTAGGCCTTTAGCTGGGTTTTATAAAACCTTTTCGCTTTAGGCCTCCGCTGTCGTGTGCAAAAAAAAAAAAAGGTTCAATCAATCAGTCAATTTCAACTTCTTGTGGGGGGGGAAGATCTTGCAAAGTTGGAATTGATTGATTGAACTTTTTAGTCCCACCCAGTCTGCTGTTACCACGCAGCCACGCCCACCCAATGGGCCACACCCACCCAATGGGCCACACCCACCCGGCACCCGACGATGCATAAGTGGGTTTTGGGTTGCAGTTTGGGCACTCGGTCTCTAAAAGGTTCGCCATCACTGATCTAAGAAAAGCAAACCTTCCAAAGATACCAGAGAACATGCAACATATGTTGAATGAGAAAATAACAATGATGGAAATTACAGAGGCTATAAAAAGACAAAAAAAAAGATAAAACTCCTGGACCTGATGGTCTCCCAGCGGAATTCTATGTAGCATTACAAGACATAATAAGCCCGATATTGAAAGATCTTTGAAATGAAACATTTTTGGGGATGAAAATACCAAATTCTTAGACAGAAGCTAACATCTCCCTTATACCCAAAGATGATACTGATCTTACACAAATTAAAAACTACAGGCCAATATCACTATTAAATGTGGATTACAAAATATTTACAGCAATAATAGCAGAAAGAATGAAAAAAAATTTGAATGAATTTATCCACTCAGATCAAAACGGTTTTCTGCCTAAAAGACAGATAAAGAATAACTTAAGAATTATTTTGAATGTGTTAGAATATTATGAAAAACATCCAGGGAAACAAATGGCATTGATATTTTTGGATGCACAAAAAGCCTTTGATAATCTTAACTGGCAATTTATGTTTCATCAATTGCGAGTGATGGATTTTGGTGAAAATTTTATAAATGCAATTCAAGCAATCTATAATAAACAATCAGCAAAGATACTTATAAATGGAGACTATACAGATAATTTTGATATTAAGAAAGGCACAAGACAGGGATGCCCACTGTCTCCCTTGTTATTTATTCTTACACTGGAAGTGTTGGCCAGGAACATTAGACAAGATGTGGAGATTAAAGGACTGGAAATAAAAAACCAGAAATATAAATTACAAGCTTTTGCAGATGATTTGGTTTTTATCTTGGAGGAGCCTTTGGAAACAGCCACTAAATTGTTACAGAAAATAGAGGAATTTGGAGAAGTGGCTGGGTTGAAAATAAATAGGGAAAAGACTAAAGTACTTACAAGAAACTTAACAGAAAAACAGAAAGCTCAACTTGCGGAAAAAACAAATCTCCAGATAGCCAAAAAAGTTAAATACTTAGATATTTATTTAACATCAAAATGTATAACAATAAAAGAAGACAACTATGAAAGATTATTGAAAGAAATAAAAATAGATTTGGAGAAGTGGAAAAACTTTCAATTATCACTACAAGGAAGGATAGTGACTATTAAGATGAACATTTTACCTAAATTGCTATTTCTATTCCAGACGGTTCCTGTTAAACTAAGCCAGAAATTTTTTGATGACTTAAATGCAACTATAATGAGATTTATATGGCAAGGGGAAAAAGCAAGAATTAAAATTAAATTGCTACAAGAATCAAAAGACAGAGGGGGCTTTGGGCTCCCAGACTGGAGACTTTATTACCAAGCCACCATTTTGTTGTGGCTTAAAGAATGGATCACACTGAGAAATAAGTGACTTCTTTACTTAGAAGGACATGATTTGCAACTGGGTTGGCATGCTTTCCTTTGGTATGAGAAAAATAAAGTACATAAATATTTCCAATCCCATGCTGTAAGGAATGTACTATTTTCAGGGTGGGAGAGAATTAAAAAGAAAATTTACATGAAAATACCTGAGTGGCTTTCCACAATGGAAGCATTTGCGTATCCGAATTTAATTAATTATGATAAACTTGTGGCCTATAAAGACATTTTAGATAAAGAAGGAAAACTTAAAGATAGGCAAGAACTTCAACAAAATGGCATTGATCTAACATGGTGGTCATACTTGCAAATTCAAACAAGATATGAAAAAGACGTAAAAGTAATGGGGTTTTAAAAGAACAGACACCACTAGATAAAATACTTTTGAAAACAGATGATAATTTGATTAAGAAACTTTATAAATTTTTGTTAAATTGGAAGATGGAAGAAGAGCAAGTGAAAGAAACAATGATAGTGTGGGCAAAGAATTTTGGTTATTCTACAGATTTAGAAGATTGGCAAAAACTATGGGACCAAAATATTAAACTTACTAAAGCAGCTGCATATAAGGAAAACTTATATAAAATGTTTTATAGATGGCACATGACACCAGTTAGATTAGAGAAAATGTTTAAAAATGTATCAAATATGTGTTGGAAATGTAAAACAACAACCAGGCACTTATTACCATCTCTGGTGGATATGTCCTAATGCTAAGAAATTCTGGTTTAAAATTCACATGTGGCTAGAAGAGATGATTAAAATACAGATAGAATTTAAACCAGAACTTTGTTTGTTAGGAATATTAGGTTTGAATTATGGAAAAGAGAATGAGTATTTAATATTGCACGTGTTGACAGCTGCGAGAATAATATTTGCCCAATTTTGGAAAAATGAAAACTTACCATCTGATCAGACAATAATAACAAAAAATATGGATAGATTAACTTTAGAAATGAAAGAGAAAGAAGACACAATCTACTTTAAAACATGGGTAAATTTTTATTATTGGTTAGAAACACGATAGAATGAGAAAAGATTATGAAATTCAAAGAAACAATTGATAATTTGTATTTACATTTTATGATTATTTGTATGAACTTGTTTCTTTTTTCTTCTTCCTTTTTGCATATTTGTGATTTCAAATAATATGGTAAACTATAATTAATATAATTAATTATAACTAATTAGTATTAAGCATTAATTAGTGAAATGAATGAGATGTATTATCTAATTTGTTATTTACATGATTATACTGAAAGTTGTTTAATACTAGAGTAATTATTTAGATTTAATATGTATATCTGGACTAGTTGACTTGCTGAAGCAATGTTATTTTGTGGGATTTATCCCACTTTTGTGTTACTCCTTTTCCTTAGTCTAACCTTTTTGTATGTTTCCCTTTGTTTTATCCTTTTTGACCCTATCCCCTTATTACCCTTATAAAATTTAATAAAATATTTATATATAAAAAAAAGTTACACCTTTTGGTCTTCAGGGGGCCCCTGCCATATTCACGCAATTGATCAATCAAGTACTGCATGATCACCTGTACAAAGGGGTCCTAGTCTACCTTGATGACATCCTCATTTACATAGAAACCATGGCAGAGCATATAAAATTAGTGCGTGAAGTACTCAAAAAGCTGCTGAACACCAAGCTTTACGCTAAACTCTCAAAATGTAAGTTCCATCAAACGCATCTAGATTATTTAGGATACAGAATTTCCAGTGAAGGGGTGGAGATGGATCCAGCCAAAGTTAAAGCTGTAATAGAATGGCAACCCCCATGAACCCCCAAACAATTTCAAAGTTTTTGGGGATTTGCTAATTTCTACCGGCAATTCATCCCCTCTTTTGCTGAGATAGCTTTGCCAATTACTGAACTATTAAAGACTGGAAAAATGGAGGGAAGCCACAACCTTGTTAGCCCCTGCCATGGTCTATAGCAGGGCTTTTCAACTTTCTCACCGATTGTACCACTTTTAGGATATGGGAGTATTCGAGTACCACCTAGCAAGGTGTCAAAAACTTGATGACCAAAAAAAAACCTGTTCAAAGTTGCAGTTGCACTGAAATGACATGACCATTTTTCACACTTATGACCATTGCAGCATGCCCAAGGCCATGTGATTTATATTTGGATGCTTGGCAGCTGATTCATATTTATGATGGTCACAGTGTCCCAGGGTCATGTGATCCACTTTTGCAACTTTTTGACAAGCAAAGTCAATGGCAGGGCTGCTGGTTGCCAAGTGCTAAGGCGGGACTTCCCTCCCTCCCTGCTTCCCTCTTTCTCATGCCCACCTCTTTCTGAAGGAAGAATTTGAACCCCCCCCCCCATATTTTCTCTCTTCCATATATTCATCAAAAAAAAGAAAAGCCTCCAGAGACAGAAAAGACAAGCTGCTGAGTGAACTAGCTTAAAAAGGCACATTCCTCTTTAAGAATTAACTACTGGCTAGAAAGGAAAGTTAAGGAGTGCAGCGGGCACTTAAGGAAGAAAAAAAAATGTAAATAAGTACTTGTTGCCAGCTAAGGCAGCCTCCCCAAATGGCTCCATTCATAAGTAAAGAAATGCTACAGGCAAAATCCATTCAGGAGAAAAATACTTCAAAATCCCTTGCAGCAAAACTTACAGCTAACAACAGCAGAGCAATAGAAGCTAACTCAAGACATCAGCCATCAGCCAAACAGAAATTGCCAAACTCTCCTTAAAAATACAAATCCCAGAACTCCAAAGTTACAAAACTACATAAGAATCCTTCCACTCTTCATCTCCCTCCCTCCCTCCTCCGTGCCTCACCTCCAGCCATTGCTGCCTTTTTTCATTCCTCTTAGAAGGCGACCCCTCCCCCACTGCCTGTTTGCTGCTGCCAGCACAGGTGGCTGCCACAGCAGTTGTAGATCGGCTCATGGCTGGCTGGCCTGCTTGATCTCCTTTTCTCTCCCCCCACCCTCCTCCTCCTTCTTCTTTCCCTTCGGTGCAGCTAGAGCTGACTCTGCCTCCTCCCAAGGCTGCTGCTTTTTCTCTCTCTCTCCCACCCAAACTGCCTCCTTTTATAACCTCTCCTGTCTCCACCCCCTCCTCCTCCTTTCTCATGGGGGAGGGTGAGCCAGAAGTGAGCCTGGGGCCTTTGCCTCGCCCAAGCCACTCTGCAGCTCCAGAGGACTCTCTCACAGTAAGTCCTTGCCTGCGCTGGCTCTTTCCCTCCCCTGCTACACTTAGCTAGGCAGAGCTGCATACCACCTGCTACTCGTTAATGTACCACAAGTGGTACACATACCACTGGTTGAAAAGCCCTGGTCTATAGAATGCCAAACTGCTTTTCGGAACTTAAAAAGATTGTTTGCAGCCGAACCTGTTCTCAAATAACCCAACCCTGAGGATCAATTCATCAAAGAAACCGACTTCCGGTTCTGGATGGCGGCGCTCACAGCTGTGTGAGGAGACTGCTCTCCTCACCAGCTGATTCTCCGCTGTCGGTAGACCCCTTAATTGGGTCAAAAAGCTGCCTTGGAGGAGCGGCTACCGGTGAGGAGGTCCTTGTTGTCCTTGGGAGAGCAGCAGCTTCTTCCAGGGACAGAGATTTGCTCCTTTGGGCTGACGGTGGAAAGAACGGCCGGTAAAATGGCCGTTCACCTAGCCACTGAAACCAGAAGTCAGAAGAACATCTAAGCACAGGAACCACCGTGGCTGACCCGGGTGAGACTTTTTACCTTCCCTCTCTTGATTTTTCCTTTTTTTTTTTTTGTATGCCTGTAAAAAGCACCTTTGAAATTACTTCCCTGCTCTGAGAAGGCGGCGTTGGTGAGTGTGGGAAAAAGAAGCTTATGGACTGAATTAATTTAAAGTGACTTTTTTTTACCTCTATTTTTATTTTTATTTTTCGCTTTGGGGTCTTGGAAAACTTTTCAATATTGAATCTGCTGATGGATTTGAGTTGCTTTTTTTCCTCCGTGTCTCCTGATCTTGTTTGTGAGATTTTTGGTCTGTGGGAGAGGATTTTACATTGTGCTGAGGACACCTTGTGGAAAAAGCTAAAATTGCAGCTTTCCCCCTTTTTTGGTGATTCAGATTGACTTTGACTTTCAGATTACCGCAAAAGGAAAAATACAAAGAAAATTAACAGCTGTACTGGTGGGGGTGGACATTGATTAAATATTTTCTACATAGCCTCTACTAAATGATACAGACTGTTTCTAATCATTTTTGAAATGGAGCAACCCTTGATTCAACATGACTATAAACTTATACTGGAAAAACTTTACGAAGCTACTGATGAAATACGTTTGCAAATAAAAGAATTTACTATGGAAATAAAAAACAGAAATTCTGCCTTGAATCAACAAATTGACTCCCAGACCTTTTCTGAGCTTTCTAGAGACCAAAAAATAACAGAAGCGGGACTAACTAAAGGTAAAGAAGACCTTATTCTACTTTATATGCGTACGGATGAGATCTCTGAGGAACCAAAAAGGATTGTAAGTAATTCACTTACATCCTTAAAGCCAATAGAAATGGACAGACAAATACAACGAGCTGAGAACTATGGTAGCTTGGATAAACAACTATCATCTACAAAGTTGGATATAACTGAGCCAGCTTTTCAACAGTTTCAAATGTGGAGATTTGACTTTTCAAAACAACAAGGGACTACCTACAAAGGAGGTAGGCCTCTACAACAGAAAAGAGGACATCTCGGGTTGATTCAAAGGATTCTACAAGGCATAAAGAGTGACTTGTCCATTGATATAGAGGCCTTGTTATGGAAACCAGTTTGGCATAAAAGGAAACCTAGAATAAGATTTAAGGACGTGACTTAAGGTTTTAGGTAATGGATCTAAAAGGCTTATCAGATATGGATTGATTTATGGCTTAAAACAGTTAAATAAGAGATTAGATTGAATAAAAACTAATTAAGGTTTGAACTTAATAATAACTTGTTTTGTCTATGTATTATTTTTTTTTTATAAATTTTTTTATTATTTTGAATTAAACAAGAAATACAAATGATGCATCTACAAACACCACAAAAAAGAAAATCTTACTCAAAATGTTTCCAGGTACTCCCGGCAGTCCCCGCCTTGCCTCCACCCTTATCCACTTTCCCTCTCTTTCCTCCTCCTAACCCCACAACCTCTCCTCTTTCCTCCTACCA
>NW_015386738.1:1217510-1221137 GCF_001527695.2 Protobothrops mucrosquamatus | reverse complement strand
AATCAGTCAAAATCAATAAGTCTTCAGCTTTTTACGCCTTGTGCCTTTTATATTTTGTAACGTGTCTGAAGTTTTTGCAGGTAGTAAGCCTGTAAGCTTCTTCCAAAAACCCAAGCAGCAACATCTTCAGCTGGTTTTCTCCGATGCAGAACCCATAGATTAATTCGATATAAACGCTTTTTTCCCAAAATTTCATCAGAAAAGTACATCAAAACCATAACCAAGTCTATTGCCACTTCCTTTCCCAGCTTCTCAGACTTATCGATTTCCAAATCTCCACGATTTTGCTCATTTTGAAGTATTTCCATCACACCTTCTTCAACCTCTGCTATAAACCTCTGAAGGATAAATGCCACCATTTCTTCCACTCTTCATCCAAATATCTTTAATTTCCTCACTATATTGCTTGACTACTTGCATCACAACATCTTGTACATCATTTATGCTCAAAAATAGAGGCATTTTCAATAAATCCCAGGCAGCAACCAAAAAGTAAAAACAAAAAAAATTACTTTCTCACTTTTCTTTTTTTTTTACTTTTTTTCTCTTCCCTCAGTTCCGGAGCCATTTTAAAACCATTCTTCTAATTTCTTTAAGTATCATCAAAAAGAGAAACAATGTTAATGTCATCAATCAGTAAGCATCATAAATTCATTGCGGTTAAAACTTTCCAGAACCGGAGAAGCAACAATGTATCTTTATCCTGTTGATAACCAGATGAGAGTAAAAGTAAAAAGCGAAAGTAATCCAGAGAGACGGCAGATCCGCAGCCATTTTCTCTCATTTTAAATCATCACAAAATCAGAAAAGATGTTGATAATTTTCAGAGCCAAAGTCTCAGAAAAAACCATTATATTGCCAAACTCCTGCATCGTTCTGTCTGCTTATAATTTTAAGTCCAAATACCTTCAATTGCAGAGGTGGGAGCCGCATCTGGTTTCGCTCCTAATAAAAGGAGCGAAGGCGTCTCGGGGCGCGGAGAACGTCCAGACTCTGGGCGAGCTAACATCTTCCACCCCGGATTGAAGCAAAACCGGGGTGAAAGGAAGCTCAAGCCCTATCCAAACATACTCACCCCCCCTCTTCTCCCAAGGGGCGAGGTTCCGAGCCGAGAGACAGCTGGAAAACGCTGTCTCTTCAGGCTTTGATGCGCTCCCGGACGGGCGGCTAAAAAAAAGCCGCCATGCGATGCCAGCTGTCACCACCGGAAGCCCTTGTCTATGTATTAATATGTTTTGGATACAGTAATTTTGGGAGGACATTAAAGAAATTTGATATAGATATTGAGGGATTGTTAGATTATAAAGAATAATAGAAATAGAAAGGTATTTTTTCTCTTTTCTTTCTTTTTGTCTTGTTTTTGTTTTTTGTTTTTTTTCTCTTCTTTTTTTTCCCTTTCTGATTTGAATTAATATTTTCTTTTCATATTAGAATTGATAGTTACTTGTAATGGAAGAGGAATAAGAAAAAAGGATGAAATGATATAATAAATGCCTATTGAATATGTTAAGGAAAAAGGTTATGGGGAGACCTCCGAAGTGATAACCAGGTATTTAGATTAGAAATATGGAACATAGTAAGTGAAATAGGTAAACTCAATACAGGATTCGGATTTGTAGATCTATTTAGATGAAAGATTATTGAGGATTGCTATGATTGATTTAGTTGTATTGTAATATATCAATTTGAATATAATATGTCATTAGAGGGAAAAAAGAGGTTTTTAATGACTTAATTTGAACTTTATGAATATGACTTTGTTTTATGGACAATTGACTGCCCTGCCACCACGTTGTTTCTTAAGCACTTGTTTGTAAAATGAAAAAACCAATAAAACTTGTTTAAAAAAAATTCATCAAAGAAACCAAAAAGGAGACCTACAACCCTACACCGACACCTCCAAGAAATTAGCAGACACTGAGCAAAAGTAGGCTGTTTGGAAGAAGGAAGCTTTCGTGGTGAGCTGGGCCCTGCTGACTTGTCATTTCCTTGAGGGGGGCAAGATGCCTTTTGAAGTATGGACTGATCATAAAAATTTAGAAGCATTGAAAATCCCCCATAAATCTCCCAAGTTTGTTGGGTGCAGTATTTTAACCATTTCAATTTTATACTAAAGTATATCCCAGGGGAAAAAAATTCTTGGCTGATGCCTTGTCCAGAATGCCCCAGTATAAAAGTCGCTGTGAAGAGATTGTGAACTCCATCATTCCACAACCACAGTCAATCTCTCAGATAACCCTGGGAGAGCAACTGCAGACAAAGCCACCTGAACCTTAAGGAAAAAACTTAAGGATGAATTAAAAACCGATACCTGGTTCTAGGAAAATAAAACCATATTATCGAGATGGGCTAGCCTGGAAGGGATCCAAACTGTATTTGCCAGAAACACTTAGAGTTCAAGCACTTCAGCGCAGCCATGATATCAAACAGGCTGACCACTTTGGATTCCTTAAGACTTTACATTTGGTCAGGAGGTAATTTTGGTGGCCGGGTATGAAAAAGGATGTTGAAAATTATGTAAAAAGCTGTGTAATGTGTGTAACCATGAAAAAATGTCCCGGTAAGCCTCCTGGATTATTATAACAAGTAGAAGATCCTACCAGACCCTGGGAAGAGATTGCCATGGACTTTATTGTGGGAGTACCAGAAAGTAGGGGAAATATGGTAATATGGACTGTTATTGACCTTTTTTCAAAGCAGGCTCGCTTCATAGCCTGTTCTGGTCTTCCCTCTGCAAAGTTAGCCAAAATGTTCCTTAAGCATATATACCGTCTACACAGAGCACCAAAACGGATTATTTCAGATAGGGAAGTTCAATTTACTGTGAAATTTTGGAGGGACTTCCTTAAGCTGATCGGATCCACACAAGGACTGTCAGCTTTTCATCTGAATACAAATGGAGTGGCTGAGAAACCGAACTCAATGGTGGAAGAATACATTAGGTGCTATGTTGATTACCAACAGATGACCTGGGCTGACTTCCTCCCTTTCGCTGAAGTAGCTTGTAATAACACCATACACAGCAGTACTGGATTCACTCCTTTTAAAATAGATACTGTTTGAGAATTCATTCCTATGCCTGAATGCCCACAGGATCCTCCAGCTTCCCAAACCTTAGATCAGTGGGTGACCTGTTGGAAAACTGTTTGGGACAATGCAAAAAAAGTTTTAGCGAAAGCTTCAAAAATTTACAAAGAGCAGTCAGACAAGAAACGGGCTCCTCAGAAGTCGTTTCATGTGGGGGAGAAAGTTTATCTCTCTATGAAGTATTTGAGACTCAGATAGCTTAGTTAAAAAGTTAGGACCAAAATTCCTTTGGACCTTTCCCCATAGTTCGAATTATAAACCCTGTTACAGTGGAATTAAAACTCCCTCAACTTTTATTAATCACATTTATATCCCGCCCTTCTCCTAGTGGACTCAGGGCGGCTTACAGCCAGTTTAAAACGGAATAACAATACAATATACAAATTTAAAATGTGGTTAAAATAAAATATTAATATAGGCCTTTCTTTTTTAAAATTATTTAAAAACCAAATTTAAAATACCCCTTAGGCCAGTCCTGCCAGCTGAAATAACCATGTCTTGAGGGCGCGGCGGAAGGAGGGGAGATCCGGAATCACCCGG
>NW_015386738.1:1211970-1216444 GCF_001527695.2 Protobothrops mucrosquamatus | reverse complement strand
GGTCTAGATAGATTGTTTCCTCCAGGTGCCGGGGGAATTGCTGCGCAACCACACTCTCAACAACCTTCGCCACAAAGCGAAGGTTGGAGACCGGGCGATAGTTAGCTAATACATCTGGGTCCAGGGAAGGCTTCTTAAGGAGGGGCCTCACCACCGCCTCCTTCAGGGCCGCGGGGAAGACACCCTCCCGTAAAGAAGCATTTATAATTCCCTGGAGCCAGGCTCGTGTACCCTCCCGGGCAGCCAGTACCAGCCAGGAGGGGCACGGATCCAGTAAACATGTGGTTGCATTCAGCCTCCCCAGGATCCTGTCCACGTCCTCAGGAGCCACAGAGTCAAACTTTTGAAAAAAGTCCACCCTGTTTTTCACTGCAGTCTATTGAAACCTTTCAGGGAGTCCTCCTTAAGATCTGCTCCAAAAAAGGCACCTGGTCCCTGTGTAGTAGAGGGAGAGACCCATTATGAAATAAAACAAATTCTTGATTCTAGGTTGTACAAAGGAAAATTACAGAATTTAGTACAGTGGAAAGGATACACACTATCAGAAGCCACTTGGGTAAAGAGTGCTAATGTTAAGGCAGATAGATTAATACGTAGATTTTTTTGATAAGCACCCTCATAAGCCTCAGGGAGATTCCTAACTCTAACTCTTCTTCGTCTACAGGATTTCTCCTTTCTCTAGGGGATCCGACTGTCAACGCTGCAACAATCTTGGCTGAAGCCATTTACGCTTCATTTTCAGTTGCTACAGTAATGGGAAGAGAGATGAGTGATTTTAAGGTTAGACTAAACAATAAATTGTCCCGTGGGAACCAAGGTCATTGCTACCTGGGTTTTGGCAGGCTGTGCCTTCCATTAGGAAGCCCGCCAAAGTAGGTTATTAGGGAATGTGATTAATGACATAGTGCTGCAGTGGGAAGTTCAACTTTGTAACATTGTAACCTTTGGGAGGGAACTCCAGTCTTGGTTTCACTTTTGACCGTGCTGATACTTTGTAGCTAATAAATATGTTCTTTAAGGAAACTCCTTGACTTGGAGTTCTGTTTTTACTGGTCTCATCTATTGGAACCATGACACTGACAGTGTAAGCAATTAACCAGTGGAATGGCTTGACTTCAGAGGTGTGGGTGCCCTATCATTGGAGGTTTTGAGAGGAGATTTGACAGCCATTTGTCCAAGGTAGTATAGGTTTCTTCAACTCTGTTACTCTATTATTCTAGAAAACTAACATTTAAGAATTAAATTTTATTTTTTTAAAATCTTCTAAATTTTGGGAATTGTGAAAATAAATTTCTAGAATTTTTAAAAATTGTGGAGGGAAATCCTTTAACAAGGTGTCCTAGTGTTTTAACTGAGAGACAGCACAGCTGAGAGGTGACCCAGCTATGAGGTGGCCCAATGTCCCAGCTGATAGCCCGGCAGTCCAGCTGAGAGACAGAGAAGAAGCTCAGTGACCCAGCCTGGCAGCTGAGCAGAGGCAATGAGGTCCAAATGGAGGCCACTGAGCAGAGGTGAGACAGAGCTAGGTGGCAACAAGACACAAAGTAGTAGATATAAGAAACATACCCAATACCTACAAAAGACTCAAATGCCTATACACAAATGCTCAAAGTTTAGGAAACAAACGGTGAACCTGAAGTACTAGTACAAGAAGGTAAATATGATACAGTTGCCATTAGGGAAACAAGGTGGGATGAAATTCATGACTGATCGAAGGATACAAACTATTCTGTATCTCTACAGAAATCCACAAAACCAAGGATGAAAACCTCCTGGTTCCTAAGAGGGATAAAAATTCCTTCCAAAATGCTGTTTTAAATTGCACTCCCCTATCAGATATGATGCGTTGGGGTGCCCCATGCAGTCTGTAAATGTGCTGCATGAAAAGTTTCGCTAAGGTTTTTGCGGTGGGAATCTTTTGGCAAGGGATAAAGTATACCTGTTTGGAAAACAAGTCCGTAACCATCCAGATGACAGTGTTTCCATTGCTTTCTGGTAATTCCACTATAAAATCCATGGCTATCTCCTTCCAGGGGCTGAGGGAGTCGCCACTGGTTGTAACAGTCTGGGCGATTTCCTTTGCAACCTCTTAGCAGTTGCGCACGTTGGGCAGCTGGCCATGTAACTTTCTATGTCCTTTTAAATGGATGGCCACCAAAATTGCTTTTTAATTAAGTTTAATGTTTTTACAAATCCAAAATGCCCTGCTGATTTTGTGTCATGGCAAAGCTGCATGAACGTGACCCTCTGGATGGATGGTATACATAACTTTTTTCCCACCCATGGCAGTCTGTCCTTGATTGTGCACACGTGTCTATTTTTCTGGAACCATTCATTTGTTTCCAAAGTTTTTCGGAATTCGATTCCAGTTTGGCTACCCAACTGCGGCTTTAATTTAGCTTGGGCTCTGATGGTTACTGGTGCTGCCAGTTGTGGTTCTGCCATAAGTGGTTTAAAATCGGTGGCTCGCGTGCTGTTATATTAGGGTATGCGTAACAGTGCATCAACAAAGGTCTCCCGCCCCCCGGGAAGTGCTTGAGCGTAAAGTGGAATTGGGACATGCCAAGCGACCGTGCCCAACAAGACAGACACACACAGCAATCTTACACTAAAAGAATTATGCAATCCAAAAGACCGATTCCTACAGTGGAGACAATTTTGCAGTGTCCAAAAAAAGGGGAGTGAGGGCGGGCAAACCACTTACATGTCCCACGAGGGCATCTGCTTTCTCTCCCTACAGATCCGATCCCACAGCACCTGCACGTGATGGAGCGAGACAAACCTCCTAGCTGCACTTCGCACAAAGAATCCAGCTGGTACATGACTGTGCACAGCACCATAAGACTCACGTCAAACAGCTGATAGGCGCAACGGAGCTTATGCGCCAAACAGCTGATAGGCGCAACTTTTGAATTTCATCTGGAGACTGACTTATATATGCTGACTTATATATGCTGATACCAATGTGACTTTTTTGCGAGCTTTTATGAGCATGCTATATGCACATGCCATACTGTAATCGTTTTAACTGTTATGTAAGTGTATGCACATTTCCCTTGTCATTTAGCCCTTTGCTCTGATGATGTCAACAGCTTGTTGATGAAAGCTTAGCAATAAAGAAGCCTTTTTTCTTATATCCCGGAGCTCATCATTTCATTATATGTGTGTGTGTGTGTGTGACTGGCTGCCTCTGCACCTTGACCCTCGATTGGGTCATTGGTCCGCTCATTAGCATCGGCCGTGTTGTTCTTAAAAGGGCCATTTCTAAAGTTGCTCTCCCCCCTCTAATTGTTATTGTTCTCTTGATGCGTATGCGAGCGCCTGGGGATTGGCTGTCAGATTGCTCCTGTTCGTCTCTCCCCACTCCCTTCGTCTTAATTTGCCTCCGTGTTGCCAAACTGCCTAGCGTGTTTTGGGTATCGTTCCCCCGTTTGCCAGTCCTGTTACTTCCCTTACACGTGTGTAAACCTCTGGGGATTGGCTGTCCCGTTGTTCTTGTCTCTTACTCCCCCCTTGTCCCACTATCAGGTGCGCCCCTGTGTGTGTTAAAGAGTTGCTTGTCAAGTGTGTCTTTGGAATCACTCCTCCTCCTCTGCTTGCCAACCTCGTTATCTCCTCGGTATGCACGTGCAAGCGCAGGAAGTGGTCATCCCGTTGTTTGCGCTCACTATTTCTCACTTCTTCCACTGCTAATCGGGGCCGTGCGTCCATTGCCGAGTCGTTCACGGGGCATGCCTTTGGTACGCTTCCCCAAGTAAGGTCTATTGCTCCTATTCTGCATCTGTGGCTGCCTGGGGGGCATCCAGCTGCTCTCACCCCACGCCCACTGCCTTCCCCATTGGGTGCGCCCGCGCGTCTGGCCAAGCGTCATCCAAGGAGTGTATTGGGGCTCTTCCCTTCTCTCCGGTATGTGTGCATGCGTGACGGGGTGGCCATCCAGTGGTTCTTGCTCATTATTCTCCTCCCCTCATCTTAACTGAGCCAGGCTGTTTGGCAATACGGAGGCAAGTTAAGATGAAGGGAGTGGGGAGAGATGAACAGGAGCAATCTGACAGCCGATCCCCAGGCGCTCACATATGCATCAAGAGAACAATAACTAGAGGGGGAGAGCAACTTTAGAAACGGCCCCTTTAAGAACAACACGGCCGATGCTAATGAGCGGACCAATGACCTGATCGAGAGTCAAGGCGCAGAGGCAGCCAGTCACATAAAAACAGACTCCTGGATCCAGCATTTTATACTCTGACGATGTATATATATGTTTTCTGAGGTTTTTGCAGGTGTTTGTATGTAGGTCTTTGGTTATTCGGGTTTTCTCCCGCGTAAAATTAGAAGTGTCTTGGCGACGTTTTGACGAAGTCACATTCGTCAACTAGCCTGAAGATGACGAATGGGACTTCGTCGAAACGTCGCCAAGACACTTCCAATTTTATGCGGGAGAAAACCCGAATAACCAAAGACCTACATATATATA
>NW_015386738.1:1190416-1211828 GCF_001527695.2 Protobothrops mucrosquamatus | reverse complement strand
ATGCTTAGCTGACGAACAACACCTAAAAACTGAACTACACACTCTCACTAACGTACTAACATCCAACGGATTCCAAAGAAATAAGATTACCAACCTAATCCAAAAAGAAACCCCCACTAAAATCCAAGACAGAGAACAAGAAAACGGCAAAGCCCTCCTCCCATACATAAAAGGCACCACAGACAGAATCAGCAAGATCGTCCACAAACACAACATCAAGACAGCATTCTGCACAAACCGAAAAATATCTACCATTCTAAGAAACAGCTTCACCTGTAGTTTGTATGTTGTAGTAGTTAAATCGTTTTTGCAATCGCACAAATCAACCACAGCTGGCTCCAAATGTAGATAGAATAGAATAGAGCTGGAAGGGACCTTGGAAGTCTTCTAGTCCAGCCCCCTGTTCAAGCAGGAGAACGTATACCATCTCAGACAAGTCACTGTCCAGTCTCTTCTTAAAAACCTCCAGTGATGGAGAGCCCATGATTTCTGAAGGCAAGCTGTTCCTCTGGTTAATTGTCCTCACTGTTAGGAACTTTGTCCTTAATTCCAGGTTGCTTCTCTCTTTAATCAGTTTCCAACCATTGTTTCTTGTCCTGCCCTCTGGTGCTTTGGAGAATAATTTGACCCCCTCTTCTTTGTGGCAACCTCTCAAATATTGGAATACTGCTATCATGTCACTCCTATTTCTTCTTTTCTTTAGACTAGCCAAACCCAAGTCCTTCATGTTTTAGTCTCCAGGCCTTTGATTATCTTAGTTGCTCTTCTCTGAACTTTTTCCAAGGTCTCAACATTTTTTTTTGTAGAATGGTGACCAAAATTGGTTGCAGTATTCCAGGTGTGGTCTCATTGGGGTTTTAGAAAGCGGTACTAATACTTCGTGGGATCTTGATTCTATGCCTCTATTTATACAACCCAGGATTGTATTAGCTTTTTTGGCTGCTGCTGCACATTGCTGGCTCATAGTCAAGTGATCATCCACTAGAACAGGGGTGTCAAACTTCCGGCCCACGGGCCGGTTTCATCGTACCAGAGCCACGCCCACCCCATTGCCGGCAATGGTGAAAACACTCCGACACGGCGCACGACATCACGTGATATCGCGAGTTTGACATGTGTGCACTAGGACACTGTCTCACTGCTCCTTGCTTTAGCATTTCAAAAATGCTGTGTGCCTTTGCCCGAATCAGATGTAGACTAATTGGGATTGTTTTTGGGCTCCGATCATCAGTCCAAAGCACAAGTAGCTGTTCTGTTTTTGAAAGGAGGCCTGTCCTATTTCTCATGATTATGGCATCTGTTCCTGGAGCTGATTTAATCTCTTTTATATTTTCTTTATCCTAAAGTATAGTGTATATGGTAGAACTGGCCAGTCCTTCTTTTCCTATGGTCTTTACCTTCTCTCCCCGCCCCCCCGGGTTTTAATTATTTTCATTTTCAAATCCAAATTGATACTTTTCCTTTGTTTCTTGCATCCATGTTGAGCTGAAGTAGAGCTTGGTCACTTTCCTTGGAAAACATTTCTAGCCAAAACATTGATGGAAAAATACAGTATCTTGTTCTGTAGATAGATAGATAAGAGACTGGTTCAGAACTGTTTACAGTAAGATCAATGTTATGGTGGAGAAGGCAGTACTGTAGTGCAAGAATGTGTTTTCCTTCTCTATCAAAAATTTCTTTCCCTTGACCAAAGCATAGTAATGGTCATTGCCAGCAGCAGTATACTGCCATAGTATTTGAGTCTTTTATTTACAGTACTGTATTAAACATTAGTTTATATACTCCATCTTTGTTCTTAACTTGCTCCACTTGGTTATTTTCCCCCTTAATGCACAGCAAGACTGAATCTGATTCTTAACAAATGGGAGAGAGTGAATTGTGAAGGCCAGACTCTTTATACAGTCCATTTGTGAAGTCCATATTTTTTATTGTGGTGTAATTGTGATTTGCTAACTTCACCTCATTCTGCCAGTTTTTGTCTGCAGTTCTTTGCAATTTGAAATAGGAAATTGACCAATGCCATGATTCCAAAAAATGTAGTACTTTCTACAAACTATCTACAGTAATATATTTGTTGTTGTTAGTTGCGAAATCGTGTCCGACCCATCGTGACCCCATGGATAATGTTCCTCCAGGCCTTCCTATCCTCTACCATCTTCTGGAGTCCATTTAAGTTCACGCCTACTGCTTCAGTGACTCCATCCAGCCACCTCATTCTCTGTCATCCCCTTCTTCTATTGCTCTCAATCTTTCCCAGCATTAGGCTCTTCTCCAGTGAGTCCTTCCTTCTCATTAGGTGGCCAAAGTACTTGAGTTTCAACTTCAGGATCTGACCTTCTAAAGAGCAGTCAGGGTTGATCTCTTCTAGGACTGACCGGTTTGATTGCATTGCAGTCCAGGGGACTCGCAGGAGTCTTCTCCAGCACCATAGTTCAAAGGCCTCAATTCTTTTGCGCTCAGCCTTTCTTATGGTCCAACTTTCACAGCCATACATGGCAACTGGGAAAACAATGGCCTTGACTATACGTACTTTTGTTGGCAGGGTGATATCTCTGCTTTTTAGTATGCTGTCTAGATTTGCCATAGCTTTCCTCCCCAGGAGCAAGCGTCTTTTAATTCCTTGGCTGCCAGGAATTGAAAGGGCCGGATGCCATGATCTTGATTTTCTTAATGCTGAGTTTCAAGCCAACTTTTGTACTCTCTTTCTTCACCTGCATCAAGAGGCTCTTTAGTTCCTCTTCACTTTCTGCCATTAGAGTAGTATCATCTGCATATCTTAGGTTGTTGATATTTCTCCCGGCAATCTTAATTCCAACTTTTGATTCATCTAGCCCTGCTTTTCTCATGATGTGCTCTGCATATAAGTTAAATAGGCAGGGCGATAGAATACAGCCTTGCCGGACTCCTTTCCCAATTTTGAACCAATCAGTGGTTCTGTATCCAGTTCTCACTGTTGCTTTTTGACTCGCATATAGGTTTCTCAAGAGACAAATAAGATGATCTGGTACTCCCATCTCTCTAAAATAAAAGCAAGGAAACACAACATTATAGAATGCTTTTGTAAATGCTGACTAGCATTTCTACAGTTTCAAGGAAAATGCAAACAAACTTTATCTTTGTAATGTACTGTACTTACAAACACAATAGTATGCAAAGTACAGTACAGTACTTAAAAAGCAGAGCAGTTCCCAAAGTGCTTACAAACCAACAGTACAGTACTATAGAGTAACAAAAAAGAATATTTTAAAATACTTACAGAAGCAATTCTAGCTTTCCAGTCCTCAAGCCCAGGCAGCACCAAAAAAATAAAAACAAATGGTCGGAGCCAGCTGCAAAAATCATTGGATCTTGTTTGGTCATGTGACCAGGGACAAAAAACAACAAACTCTTCCAGCTTCAGGAAATTGCATTTATAACCTGAACAGCACAGGCAAGTCACAGAGTTAAAATGACCACCGCTTGTAGAACTGACTGGATTCAAGTCACTGGCTAAAGAGACCTCTTTGTGGTTGCAATTTTGAATTTCTAATATAAGTACCCTATCTGAATAAATTGTTTTTTTTGTGTGAAAACTCGTTAAATAGATGGGGAACTCATCAAATTTGGGGGATGGATGGGGAACTCATCAAATTTGCAGACGACGCCAAACTGGCAGGAATAGCCAACACTCCAGAAGACAGGCTTAAGATACAGGAGGACATGGACAGACTTGAACACTGGGCACTATCTAACAAAATGAAATTCAGTGGTGAAAAAAGTAAAGTTCTACATTTAGGCAAGAAAAACCAAATGTACAGGTATAGTATAGGGTGTACCTTGCTCAATAGTAGTAACTGTGAGAGGGATCTCGGAGTCCTAGTGGACAATCACTTAAATATGAGCCAGCAGTGTGCTGCAGCTGCCAAAAAAACCAACACAGTGCTAGGCTGCATTAACAGAGGGATAGAATCAAGATCACATGAAGTATTAATACCACTTTATAATGCCTTGGTAAGGCCACATTTAGAATACTCCATCCAGTTTTGGTCACCACAATGTAAAAAAGATGTTGAGACTCTAGAAAGTACAGAGAAGAGCAACAAAGATGATTAGGGGACTAGAGGCTAAAATATATAAGGAACGGTTGCTGGAATTGGGTATGTCTAGTTTAATGAAGAGAAGGACGAGGGGGGACATAATAGCAGTGTTCCAATATCTTAGGGGCTGCCACAAAGAAGGGGGAGTCAAGCTATTTTCCAAAGCGCCCTAAGGCAGGACAAGAAGCAATGGATGGAAACTAATGAAGGAGAGAAGCAACCTAGAACTAAGAAGAAACTTCCTGACAGTTAGAACAATTAACCAGTGGAACAACCTCCCTCCAGAAGCGGTGAATGCTCCAACACTGGAAGTTTTTAAGAAGAGACTGGACAGCCATTTGTCCAAAATGGTATATGGTTTTCTGCCTGAGCAGGGGGTTGGACTAGATGACCTCCAAGGTCCCTTCCAACTTTATTATTACTATTATTATTATTGTTGTTGTTGTTGTTGTTGTTGTTATTATTATTATTATTATTATTATTATTACGTTCGTTCCTGGAGATTACTTGTATTTTCTTTTTGTGTGAAGACAGATGCAAAGAATGAGTTAAGCAGCTCTACTTTCTCTCTACTGCCAATTACTTCCTTATCATCATCTTTCATTAGTGGACAGATTGTTTCCTTGACTTTTTTTATTGCTTTTTATATGTTGGAAAAAACTTTATTTTTGACATTGTTACAAGTTTGACTTCATTCTGAGCTTTAGCTTTTCTGACTTCATCTTTGCACATTAGGGCTATTTGTTGGTATACTGCCTTACTTTTATGCCCCCTTTCCATTTTTTATATTTATACTTTTTTTCTTTCAGTTTGTCAGAGTTCTTTGTGTAACCATGCTGGTTTCTTTTTTTTTTTTCAGTAGTATTGAGCTGGATTGGGCTTTTATAATGATATTTTTCAAGTTTCCCAAACTTCTTGAGTTGTTTTTCCTTTTAAAATTTTCATCCATAGAATCTTTCCCAAGCTTTCTCAGAATTTGTTAAAAAAATTTAAAGTTTGTTTAAAATTTGTTAAAACTATTTTACAGTTTAAGACATTGGTTTTATTATGTTCTATTGCTTGTGTTGCATTATATTGAATTCCAATATGACATGGTCAGTTTCACCCAAAGTTCCGGCAACTTCAACCCCCTCTATCACTTGTTCTCTGTTAGAATTAGGTACAGTATAGCTTTTCCCCTTGTTTCCTCCTCTACCTTTTAGATGACAAACTCGTCAGCTAGGATGGTCAGGAATCTGTTCAATCTCCCACTTGATGCAGAGTTTATCTCCCAATCAGGTAGTTAAAATCCCCCCATTACTACTGTGGTGTGTTTCCTTACATTTTTTTAATTGGTTAGCAAAAAGTTCATTTATTCATTTATTTCTTCTGATTGGTTGGTGGTCTGTAGTTTAAGTCTTTTTTTCTTTTATATTGGCCTATAGGCATTCTAGGTGGTTTTCATTCTTGGTTTTGTGAGTTTTGGTAGAGATGTAATGATCTCTTACATATAATGAACTCCACCTCCTTTTTATTAGGTTTGTTTCTTTTGAATAATTTGTATCCTTCCATCAGTACATTCCAATCATGAGTTTCATCCCATTAAGTTTCAGTAATGGCAATTATATCATACCTGCCTTCATGTACTAGTACTTCAAGTTTATTGTTTGTACTCTAAACTTTGAGTGTTTGTGTATAGGCATTTGAGTCCTTCATTGCTGAACCTGGGTATGCTTCCTTTATCTTATATTTTATATCTCAGTTTTTCTTCCTTTCCATCATTTTCTATCTCATTGTTTGATTGGTTGTCTTGGAGTGGTCACCCTTCTCCCTTATTTTTAGTTTAAAGCCCTTCTGATAAGTTGAGTCAGTCATTTTCCAAATATAGGTGTCCATTTTTTGCCAAAAACCCTTCAGTAGGTAGTGCAGACTATAGTCTAGGAATCCAAAGTTCTCTTGGTGGCACCAACCCTTAAACCAGTGGTTCATTTCTATAATCCTTTGTTCTCTCATTGAATGTTAATCTTCCCATGAGAACACCACTTGTAATCCCAACTCCTTTCTTGCCTAAATAACTTAACTGATAATTGAGTAAGAGTCAGGTTTTTTTTTTATCAGATATATTCTGCTCTAAATATCCAAAAGGAGAACACAAAAAGTATTTTTAAAAAATGGAATGGTGAATTAGGTTTTCTGTTTATTTCAGATGGAAGGGAGGTGGTATCTATTATAGTTGTAACGTAAACAAAATTAATGGAAACCTTGCTTAATAGAGTAATTCTAAGTATTGTATTTTTGCTTTTAGTGTTATTTTCTATTTTTTTCACTGAATAGCAAAACACATCTTAAATGAAGAAAAAAATCCATTTTGTTGAATCGGCAAGTATCAGGATCTAACATTCTTTGCATTCCATAAGACTATGAAACTGAAGATGATATATTATGTTGTCATGTTTCCTATCTATGGTATTGAGTTTTCTAAAACCAAAGATACTTGGAAGGTTCCCTGCTTGAAATTTAAATATAATTGCATCTTCAGAAATATATAATTGCCAGGGGAATGCAACAATTTTTTAGAATAGAATAGAGTAACTGAGATGGAAGAGACCTTAACAGTCTTCTAGTCCAACCCCCTGCTCAAGCAGGAGACCTTATACCATTTTGGACAAATGGTTGTTCAATCTCTTTTTAAAACTTCCAATGGTGGAGCACCCACAATTTACAGAGGGCAAGCCATTGCACTAATTCAGTGTTTCTCAACCTTGACAATTTTAAGGCATGTGGACTTCAACTCCCAGAATTCCACAGCCAGCATTGCTGGCTGTGGAATTCTGGGAGTTGAAGTCCACATGCCTTAAAATTGTCAAGGTTGAGAAACACTGCACTAATTAATCACTTTTAGGAAATTTCTCCTTATTCTCTTCTGCCATATATTATTCATCATATAAATGTAATCACGTAATATATTTTTCATAGACTTTTTCTGAAAAATCCTTTTATTTGGATTACAGAGATGAAAGTACAGGAAAGTTTACTAAACATAGCAAAAGGATTATGTCGAGAGTCTAGTAACAATGTTTGGCTCCATATGCCAGACTTCTGTTGCATTGAAGACAATGAGTTCCTTCATGAGGATTGAATGATCCTGGACTGCAAACCACTATAACAAAAGAAAGCAAAACAAAACAAACAAAAATAATCATGTCATCAAATGTATTACAATTTGCTGTAATAAAATGAAGATTCCAAATTTAAAGCCAGTTAATTGCTTCAAGATTTATTTGCTAAATTTGGGATTCATACTTACAAAAATGTTTTAAGAAAAAATAAAGAAATAGGAAGCAGAAGTAAATGTAAAATGTGTAAGACAGTGATCATAGATGCACGAAACTTTGAGAAGACTCCATCAGTTATCTGTAACACATTGTATACAGCTAACAACTCTGCCCCATCCCATCATATTCTGAGATGTATCTTCAACTATATTGTGAATAATTACAGGTACAGAACATCTGGTACTGGATTTCTTGGGGCTCTGTATTGTATGAAAACTCATAAATATTTTACAACTATTGTGTTTCCCAAAAATAACACCCAGTCTTATATATATATATATATTTGTCTCCAAAAGAAGTATTAGGTCAGGAGATGTCTTATTTTTTCCACTGTCTTGCCTCACAGTGGCAGCACCAACAGCCCTGTCCAGCAGGAGCCCATGTGGCTGCCACTGGCCAACTTCTTCTGTGGCTGCTCAATGCCGCTTGCACACATCACCCCCGGCCTCAGTTTTGCCATTAGAGGCCTTTAGGAAGGGCCTCTGCAGCCGAGAATGGAGGCCTGGGTTTCCTGAAGGCCTCTGCTGGTGAAACGGAGCCCGGGGAGTGATGTGCACGAGTGGCCACAGAAGTGGGCCGGCGGTGGCCATGCGGGCTCCTGCTGGATGGGGCTGTTGGTGCCGCCGTGAGGCAAGTGTCGGGTGTGGGAGGGCTGGCTGCAGGGCCTCCAAGGTAAGTGGATGCGGAGCGCATGGGGCAGCTCCACCCCCTCTCCCACTTGCCTCGCCTCACCTCGTGGTGGCAGCACAGTGAACAACCAGACTGGGTGGGCAGCTGTGCAGGCTCTTAACTAGGGCTTACTTTGGGGATAGGGCTTATATTAAGCACAGGTGTAAAAATCAAGCCAGAGTTTATTTTTGGGGAAACACAGAAGTACCAAAATAAAATATAAATCTTGTAATGTTATGTATCTACTATTTATCATTATGGTTGGCTTAGTTTGTTATGTAGGTGTGCTTTCAACTATTCTTATGAACAAAATTATTGAAACTTGGTTCTTGAGTGATCTCTTCAGCAATTTAATGTCAAAGAACTTTAGAAAATATAGTAAGACAGGGTCAAGGTCTGCACTGTTCATTTGCTTCTAAAAGTAGGATCTTCTTGAGTCCAAATAGCCCTCAATTTACAATCATTCATTTAGTGACCATTTGAAGTTACAACAGCATTGGAAAGTGACTTACAACTGATCCTCACACTTATGACCATCATAGCAACCCCAGAGCCACATGATCAAAATTAGGCTTTGGCATTACTATGGTTGTAGAATCCTGGGTCACGAGATTGCCATTTGCAACCTTCCCAGCCTGGAATGAGACAATTAGCCATAGCCACATTGCCTCAGCCACTTCACTGCAGCCCCCCCCCCCAGCTTCACCCAACACATTGCCATGGTTATTTGGCTCCCAATACACCACCACAGGCTCCACACCCTGGGCATCCCTTCACCACTGGCCTTCTTCTGCCCCTCATCCCATCCCCCACTGCCTTGCATTGGGTGATTCACTGTAGAACAAATCTCCCTGGCCATTCTTCCATGCGGGACACTTAGCCATGGGATAACTCACCAAGCACTGGTGTGGGGAGACCAGGAGGCTGCTTCCTCTCCCCCCATGGGCCATTGGTCACTGGCAGAAGGGTGCATCAGCTGGCCCCCTTGCCCAGATTCGGCCCTGTATTCTATTTGTAGATTCCTTTAGTCATATCCTCAAAGGGTAAGAAGGACAAAAATAAAAGAATGAAAATAAAATGTCTATCTCCAACCAATTAATTCAGAATTTAGCTTACTTCTCACCCAGGATAGTATGTTACTCAAGTCCAAAGCCTTTATCTACCTTTGGGCAGGAATGTTGTTCATCATCATCATCATAATCCCCTGCTTTCAAAGTTTTCATAGATTCTAAAATACTCAGCTTTGACTTAATCTCACAATCACCTCCCACAACATTTTCCCCCTGCAGAGGGGCCACCACCTGAAAGAGGAACTAGGGGGATAGGGGGAAGGCAGCGCCTTCCCATCCAGCTAATGCAGCAGCTGAAAAGCTGCAGCCGACACACTCTTGTTGTCTCCTCTTCCTCTTCCTGTTCCTTGCTGACTACAGCCTCTGCCTTGCTGCTGCCTTGCAGTGGTGGGGGAGCCAGGTACAAGAAAGCCAGGAGCAAGCAAGGACCAGTGGAAGGAATTTAAGCCCTTTTCCAAAATTAAGTTTAAAAAAAGGAGAAAAAGAGTCATGCATCTGTAAGATGAGTGGCTATATAAATCTGAGAAATACATCATATAAATTTAGCAACAGGTTGGAGCAGCAGAGAGAGAAAATGAATTGTCCATAATATCTACAATAACTATATTAGTGGTTCAGTGGTAGAATTCTAGCCTGCCATGCCGCAGGCCTGGGTTCGATTTCTGATCAATGCAACGCATCTTTTGTGATCCCAGGGTTTCATTTTGCTAAAAAATATATATTTAGCCAAAGATTAAATGGCTGCATGTTTTCTAGAAAAAAGTTATATTTAGCTAAAAAAAACCAGATTTTACTTACCTAGCTGCCTTTTCTCCCTAGAGTTGGACCCACAGAGACCATTTAATTAAAAGAAATATGTACAATAAACAGTAAAAAAAATGTTCATTGTACAAGTGAATAAATTAAAGTAGCCAGAAAGGAAAGAACTAAAGGAAGACAGCAAAAGCAGCAGCAGCACTCGTGTTGGCTGGGAAATGAACCCAGGCTCCCAAGTGGCAGGTGAAAATTCTACCACTGAACCACCAAGTTGGCTGTTGGGAAGAACTGGATGGCTGCTTTGATGGAATAAAAAAGGCATTGTTGGCCAAGCTAGAAAGCTGAAGTGTAATAATGATTTAAAATATTCTCTTCATGCATTTGCTCTGTATGAGAGTTTCTACCTGCTCTCTCCACATGCTTTAAATGCTTGCAGCTCTGACGGATAGCTTTATTTACATAAATTCAAGAACCCCGTGCCTCTGAGCAAGTGTGGAAGATGCCTTGTCCATCTGCTTGGCACATCAGAATCCCTCATCTGATGTGTTATGCAGTCCTGCATCACTGCCTTTGGGATTCAAAGCTGCCTCACCTAGCGCTCATGCATCTCACACACACATGCAATCTCCCCCCCTCCTTAGCCCAACTTTTGTCCACCAAACTGGACAGTGGAACAAGGGGGGGAGTTAACATGGGACATGCGAATGCTCATGTGAGCTTCCAGCGAGGTGTGAACCAGTCCCACTGGGAGACCATCAAAGGACAGGTGACTTTTGACACTGGGGCGTGTAAAAGATTTTCAGAGGCTCTCCCAGGGGATGGAGGGGAGCAGATCCCAGCACATTTGCTGGAGGGGAGGGAGGGAGTGAAGGGGGAGAATCAGGTGGCATATGAAGAAGCACACAGTCCTGCTCTCCCCTCCACTGCTGTTCCCCTGGCAGGCTCTGAGGCGCTGCACACGTGGGGAACTCTGCCAGAGAGGAACACACTCCTTCCTTCCTTCCTTCCCTCCCTCCCTCTCTTCACAGGCAGAGTGGCCTCCTGCTGCTGAGGGGAGCAGCCCACCACCCAGCCACGAGCACTGTCCCTATGCAGGTATTTGGTGAATTATCTTGTGTAGCTAATTGTCCCATGCAGGATAGCAGCCAGGGAAATTTGCCCCACAGTGAATCACCTGATGCGAGGCCGTGGGGATAAGGGATGGAGAAGAGAAGCGCTGGAGGGATGCCTGGGGCATGGAGCTCATGGCAGTGCCAAAAGCCCTTTATTAAAAGAAATTCAAAATGGCAAATGTAAAGAGGAATAAAAAAAGTTTTTTAAAAATACCAAACCAAGATAAGGATAGAAAGAACAATTGTGGATCATTTTTAATCACAATATACTAATTTGCACTTCTGTTTATCTGGATATACTTCAACTGTCTTTTCTACTTAAAAAAGGTTTGTTCAGATACAGCCCTTTCAGCTTATTCATGGTTTATTAAATTGAAAATGAGTTTCAGTTTTTTGTCAACTGATTCTCTGTTCTCTTTCTCTCATGTACCAGTGAAATTATGAAAATGGAAATTATTAGCTAACAATTTCCATTTTATGTCCATACCAGAAAACTATGGGTTGATCTTGGAAGTAAAGAAAGTGTAAACAGAGTATTCATACTCAAATTCATGACTCTTGGTTTCTTATATCAACATTGTTGAATGTGAATTAGTCCTAACCAGTTATTATAAATATTTGTAGGATTCTATATCAAAATTTAGAACTGCAACAAACAAATTAATTGCATCATGTTATTTTAATTTCCCAGGCAAAAACAACGTATAAACAATATCTGAGAGGAAAACTGTTACTTTTGAGATCTATGCTAAAAGCAAGTATTTTTTTATGTAATGAATAACTGCAACTCAATAGCCTTACAATACCATAACATTCCTTGACACTAATTCAACCTGGCAAGTATAAACATCACAAAATAGTCTACCTCTATTTACGGGCAAAAACATAGCTAACATTAATTTAGGAAGGTTTAAATCTGAGATTTAAGTTAGTTTTAACAAGATTTAGCCATAAAGCAACTGTTCAACTGCACACTTACATAATACATATGGTCACAATTTGTACATTTTATTTGTATAGAGCACATAACTGTCCCCAGTTATTTACCAGTGGTCTTCTAATACTCATCTATAAATACACACAAGGGGATTCTGTTTCCAGTTCATATTTGAAATGTTACAGAGCTTGAGAGTTTTTTTGGTAGAAACCCTGCCAATGCCACAATATGTCATATAAAAGGGAAGGCCTCCTCTCAATACTCAACCCAATAACTATCACAGTAGATAGAATCCAAAATTCTAACTTTCAATCCAAATCAGAGGAGAGACTTGTTTTCAGAATTCAGATGATCACTTGAAGAAATATAGTTGAAGACCCAGCTCTTTCTCATTTTAGTCTCTAAGATTCCCACAGATGAATCCACACTCTTACCATGAAGTAGCTAGTCTAGGAGAATATTAAAAACAATATTGCACAAAGACTCCATCCTGCTGACATTACAATCTGAAGTAATGATGTCTTATTAAATTTGAAGGTTGCAGGCCAGCAAACGTACAAAAGCACACTAGTCAAAAATAAGGTTGACAAAAGTACTATTTAGCTCACAAGGACAGGACAAGAATGTTTCACCAGCTCATAGCACTAATGAATAATAACTGTCATCCATCTCTAAAAATCTATTATAAGACAAAAACTTGGCACTTAATACTGCCATAAAGCAATAACACCTTCAGATTCTACCTCAAAGCAATCGTGCATTTTGTTATATGAACATGAAATAGAAAGCACTCAGAAAGTATTAAGGTTCAATGAGACAACCGGAATTAAAAACAGATACTTATATACTGATCTTGAAAGTTCAGTGCAAGTTCGAGGTCATTGTTCTTCTTGGCATGGTAAAAATCTAAAACAAAACGTCAAACATATTTGACCAAAGACTTTTACCTCACACATAAGAGAATGAAAAGAGATGGAGTCAACTCTCATAGGAGGGAGAAAATATAGGAGTGGCAGAACCTGGGGGCAGAGTTAAAAGAGGTATGGATCTAGAATCCCTACCTAACCACAAGTGAACTAAGTCCAACCTTGAATTCCATTGACCCTTATCCCAAACAGGGTCTAATCATTAGATAAGGGTCAATTCAAGAGAGGTGGAACTTAGTTCGCTTGTGGCTACATAGGGAATCTAGGCTGATTTTTCTTTTAACTCCACCCTCAGCATGTGCCATTCCTCCTATAGAAAATGAATTCTAAAAAATAGCCAGAGGTTATTATCAAAAGGACCCAACTTTCTATTGCAATATATCCTACATGAAAGAAACTCTGCCCTTGATTCCACAGAAATAAAGCAAAGACTACTATCTAAATAACTGGAATGGATTAATTATTTTGTTAACAATTAACAAAAAAAGCAATGGTATTAACTGGATTGGTAGTCCATCTTCAAAAGAGTGCAGGCAATTGTTCTTGGTAATAATACTTTGCTCCAGAACAAAATACTTTATTATAATCTATTGTATCTATTGAGCCTATTTCCCTGAAACAACATTTTTTCAGTTCCAGACTAAGAATATATTGTAAAATCTGTGGATTGGAGTCAAGTGTCTAATCTCAAGGCATTAGAGTTTGCCACTAATTAGGAGCACAATATGCAGAGTGGCAAGCAAGATTAATCCATTGCTTTGCAATATTGTGATTTTGGTATGAAAAACTTCAATATTCTATTGCTTGCACTGATGAAGAAGAAAAAGGGTAAGGTTTTCACAAGAAGGATTCACTTGTAATCTAGGTGACCTGATAGTTTTTGATTCAGAGATGAAACACTACGCATATGCAGCTTTCAGCCAATACCACCAAACTTTCTCCCCCTTTTTTAATTGAGTAGTTTTAAAAGTTGGGTACAAGGGAGACACTCCCAAATACAGAGTGATTGTAGAATGTCTACTTATTGAAAGCAGAACTCCATTGCAGACCCAAGAAAGCACAAGGAGTAGTCTTTAAACTTTTCTTTCACAAAAGGCAGCCCTAAGAACTCTTAATTCTAATTCTTTGGAGTAATTATCATCTATTCTAGAAAAGATAAATACAAGCCAATATATTAACCATAATGACAATCACAATACATTTTGATTTAAATTTGATTTTATACTAGGACAGAATCTATCAGTCACAAAGAACAAATGCCAACAAGTTAGTTTATCATAGTAACCAATTCATTTGCAGTTACATTCCATTTTCATGAAATAACAATAATGATGATGTTGGAAGGGACCTTGGAGGTCTTCTAGTCCAACCCTGTTCAGGCAGGAAACCCTATACCATTTTAGACAAATGGTTGTCCAGTCTCTTCTTAAAAACTTCCAGTGTTGGAGCATTCACAACTTCTGGACGAAAGTTGTTCCACTCATTAATTGTTCTAACTGTCAGAAAATTTCTCCTTCGTTCTGGGCTGCTTCTCTCCTTAATTTCCATTCATTGCTTCTTGTCCCGCCTTCAGGTGCTTTGCAGAATAGCTTGACTCCCTCTTCTTTGTGGCAAACCCTGAGATATTGAAACACTGCTATCATGTCACCCCTAGTCCTTCTCTTCATTAAACTAGACATACCCAATTCCAGCAACCGTTCTTTATATGTTTTAGCCTCCAGTCCTTTGATCATCTTTGTTGCTCTTCACTGTATTCTTTCTAGAGTCTCAACATCTCTTTTACATCATGGTGACCAAAACTGGATGCAGTATTCCAAATGTGACCTTAGCAAGACGTTATAAAGTGTTATTAACACTTCACATGATTTTGATTCTATTCTTGCTAATGCAGCCTAGCACTGTGTTGGCTTTTTTGGCAGCTGTAGCACGCTGCTGGCTCATATTTAAGTGACTGTCCACTAGCACTCCAAGATCCTTCTCACAGTTACAAGATACACCTATATTGTACCTATGCATTTGGTTTTTATTGCCTAAATGTAGAACCTTAGTTTTTTCACTATTGAATTTCATTTTGTTCAATAGCGCCCAATGTTCAAGTCTGTAAAAAGATCCTTCTCTATCTTAAGCCTATCTTCTGGAGTGTTGGCTATTCCTTCCAGCTTTGTGCATCTCCAAATTTGATGAGTTCCCCATCTATCCCCTCATCCAAATCATTGATGAAGATGTTGAAGTGCACTGGGTCCAGAATAGAGCCCTGGGGCACCCCACTATACACTTCCCTCCATGTAGATGCAGTTCCATTAAGGACCACACGCTGAGTACAGCGGGTCAGCCAGCCACAAATCCATCTGGTGGTGATGCTGTTTAACCCACATTTTTCTCTTATCAAGTAGTAGTTGTGGTCTACTTTATCAAATGCCTTACTTAAGTCCAAGTAAATTATATTCACAGCATTCCTCTGGGCCACTAATTTTGTCACCTAGTCAAAGAATGTAATAAGATTTGTCTGGCATGATCTGTTTTTGACAAACCCATGTTGGCTTTTGGTTATGACTTTGTTTACTTCTAGGTGTTCTCTGATTTGTTGCTTATCTTTTCCAGAATCTTCCCAGGTATTGAGGTCAGGCTGATAGCTCTGTAATTTCACCATGAACTATGCAACCAAACCATAAGAACTAATACCCAAATTTGTCACAAGCAATAAATTTACTATCTCTGTTGTAATAAAAAGTTAATTAGATAATTCCTCTAAAAATATCTAGTAATCTGTATTTATAATTCTGAAAACTGTTATGCTTCCAACCTACCACAACAATTAGGGCAATCTGGATGTAGTAGAGAATTAATTCCATAACCTGGAAAACAGCGATTAATCCACACCATTTGCAGAGTGCCTTCAATGTAGTATATTTCAGGTAGCGGTGCTGTTCTTTTTCCAAGAACTTCAACTTGTTGGCTAAAGAATTTCTCTATTAGGTCTTTTGCCTGAAGTAAAAAGAAATTACTTTCTTGATAAAGATAAAAATCAGCATTTTTTTACTTGCTTCTTTTCTTACTTGTATAAAAAATACAAACTGTATCAATAACATTAAGTGTTTATCCTTGGCTAATGTATTTATTGTAATATACAATGAATAAATACTCTTATACATGAGAGAATGTCTTTGTGATATGCTGGTCCAGAGCACTAAAAACTAAATTTTAAGAAAAAAGATTGAAGGAGTTATGTTTGTTTACCCTTAAGTAAAGATGACTGATGTGTGTGTTTGGAGGGGAGAGAGAAAAGCACTTTTGAAATACTTGAAAAGACATCAAAGAAATTTGTCCTTTCTCATCCTAGAATGCAGGTTGTATAATACTGAATATAAGTTGCAGGATATTTGAAATACAGAGTATTAGAAAAACTTTCTAACTAATGGATTTTTACAATGAAACAAGTGTCTGAAGATTTGGAAGAAGCTAAACAGCCATGCTTTCTGATATTTTAATTTAGGTTCTTACAATGATTAGCAGTTTGGATTAAATGGCCTTAGTGGCCCATTCAAACTTCTTGATTCTCTTACAGGAGTGTGGGTATCAAGATAATAAATGCTTATGATGGTTCAGAGAAATATCTTAACCTTAGCTCCAATTATCAAATCTGATAGATCAAGTTTCTTAGTTTGGCCTAGTATTCAAATAGCTACAGACTTAGGCAAAAGTGAGGATAATTAAATACATCTCTCCAATGAGAAGATGCTGTCAATCTCTCCCAATTTCTCCTTCAATTTCTTTTCTTTCAGAGGGTGGATACATTTTTTTCTAAGAACTAAATGGAAAAAGTATACTGTTCTTGCTTTAGTATTTTTTTTCCTTCTGGTCTCCAAAAAAGATTATCTCCTAAAGTATCTAGAGCGGCGGCCCCCAACCTTTTGAGCACCAGAACAGGTTCCGTGGAGAGAGGTTTTTCTGTCGACTGGAGGGGGCATGGTTTTGCATGCTGCCTGCATCCCACAAATGGGGCTTCCCTTGTTTGTGTGGCCTGATTTCTGGCATGCCAGGATCAGGACTGGAGGTTGTGGACCCCTGGTCTAGAGGGAGATGTGGAAGATTATTTATATAGAATCACAGGACTGGAAAAAACTTTGGAGATCTTCCAGTCCAACACTGTACTCAAGGCAGGATTCTTTATACCATCTTTGATGAATGGATGTCCAATTTTTCTTGAAAGCATCCAGCGATGGAGCACCCAAAACTATGGGATGCAAGCTGTTCCTTTGGTTAATTGCTCTGTCAGGAAATTTCCTTCTTTAATGAGCTTCCATTGCTTCTTGTCCTGCCCTCAGATACTCTGGAGAATAAACTGATCAACTCTTCTTTGTGAAGCCCCTCAAATACTGAAAGACAGCTATCATATCACCCCAATTGTCAGGTCTGCAAGCTTCAACACTTCAGACCATGCTTCAGCTGACATCAAAGGACAGGAGGGAGGGAGGCTATGGAATGTGGATTAGAACGAGTGTAAGAAGGGAAGAAAGGAGCTAGGAGGGAGGGGGAAATTGACAGGAGTGAGAATAATCAGGTGCCTGTATTAATTTGCTCCAGTCTTCAAGGACAACCATCCTGAGAATGAGTGAATGAACTGCCCACCATAAAACAGTGCACAAAACATCTAAATGACTTGCTATTGGACACTGGTCACTGGCTCGAGGGTGAACTAGGAGGGAAGGAAAAATCTATTGCTTTCTGCGCGAATACTTCAGATCTCACCTTACTTGCCTTGCAATCATTCCACTCTAGTAAAAGTACCTATTACTTGAATCAAATGGAGTCTATGGTTATTCTTTCCTAGAGTTAGATTTGGGACAGTTTTGACATTAGGCAGGACCTGCAAAATCGGTCAAGCCGGTTACCATGGGGATCGTGCCCACAATGTCAACTCACGACAGTGAACAGGAGGAGGGAGAAGACTGGGCTGAAGCAGCGGCCAAATCCCAGAGCGGAGGTCATCCCAAGTGGCTTGTGGAACTCAAAGCCTGTGACAAGCCTGTGGTCCCTAGGCATCTGGAAGGAAGAAGATTGGAAGTAGAAGCCTTCTAGGGTCCACTTCCAAAGGGGCAGTTGTGGAAGCCACCGCAAAGAACCCACTGCTATGAGGAAGAGTTCATAGCACTTGACAAGCCTGAGACCAAAGATGTGCTATTTGAACAGGCACTCAATTTCCTTAGAGGAGCATTTGGCAACCTCAAGGCCATTGCCCAGATGGGGCTCTGACATCCTTGCCAGTCACTGCCGCATGGATGATGAATAGCTGCAATCCCCCCCTGTGGCCATACTTCCCCCAGTGGCTACAGCTAAAGCCCCACCAGCTCAACCACAGATTGCCCCGGCCCCAGTGGTTCAGCAGCCTCAAGCCCAGTGGGTTCCTGCACCCAGGAGGAGGAGCAGAACCCCCTGCCCTGGGGGTAAAGTTTGGTGTTGATCCAAAGTAGTTGGCCTTCTTCCTGACGCAAATGTACCTGCAGGAGTATGGGAAGACCTGCCCACCAAAGGAACAAAACTGTAGTTTGTTACCATGGCCCTAGAAGGAGCCGCAGTGGAGTGAATGATGGCTCTGCATAACAATGCTCCAGAGCTGTGCATCTTCAGTCAGTTCATAGTGGCCCTTTGTAAGAGATTGGAAGACCCCCTTTGCTGACCACGAGGCCAGAATTTGCATGAACACCATTAACCAAGGGCAAATATCTGTGGCTGCCTATACCCAAGAGTTTTGCAGCCCAGCCTGCAGGCTGACCGACTTGCTGCAGGACATGCTAATCTAATGTTTCCAGGATGGCTGAATGATGATGTATACAAAACCTGCCTCTCCTGAGGAGCCCCTCGCACGCTGCATGCATGGCATGTCCTCGCTGAGGAGATAAGAGATTAATTTAGCCAAATCCTGAACCCGTGCCAGCCACGGATGGAGAACATCCCTCACCATCGAAAGTGAGACCTAGAAGCTGCAAGCAAAGCCCCCATCAATGTTCCACTGGTTGCTTCAAGTGTGGAAAGGAGGGGCACTGAGCTACTGACTGCTGCATGTCAGTCCAGAAGCTCATGATGGGTCCTGCCAAGAAACAAGGGAAACCAGCCACAAGAACCTGAGAGTTAGCTCTGAAAGGGATAGAGGTCACAAAATTCACCCTTCCTCCCACTGAGGACGTGGGAACTCCAACCAGGATCCAAAGAGCTCAGGTGAGAGCAGACGATGACCCCTTGGTAAGTTGCCTGATACTAATGACTACAAGTAGAGACAGTGGTCCGCTCATCAGCGCACAGGGGAAGTTGGTGCCTTCTGGACTCAGGCTACACCAAGTGCCTGGACAGCCCTGTCAGTGGAAGAAATGGGCTAGCACCTGAGGCAATTTAAAGTACCTGTGGCATTCTGCCAGCTGGATGGGTCAGTGGCCAGTGGAGCCCTTGCCACATTCGTCACTGAACCAATAGAAATGAAGATGGGGGAGCACACAGATACTTGAAGTTTCATTGTGGCACCTGGCATGGAAAAGTCCCTTGTGGTAGGATTAATGTGGCTTCCCAAAGTGGAATCCCTATGTCAGTGATGGCGAACCATTTAGAGACCGAGTGCCCAAACTGCAACCCAAACCCCACTTATTTATCATCGGGTGCCAGGTGAACATAGCCCACTGGGTGGGTGTGGCTGCAGTGGGCATGGCCACCTTGATGTTGCTCGTGGGGAAGAGATGCCTGTGGGGGTCAGGCAAGGTTGGGGGAGATCCAGAGTGTCTCTGGCAAGTGGGACGATCAACAGGAGGTGGGAGAAGGGCACTCTGCAAGGGTTGGGGCGGGGCGGCAAGAGCAGGGCGCTCTGCGAGGGTTGGGTGGGGGGCAGCGAGAGAACGGCGCTCTGCGAGGGTTGGATCAGGGGGGCGAGAGAACGGCACTCTGAGGGTTGGATCGGGGCGGTGAGAGAACGGTGCTCTGCAAGGGTTGGGGTGGGGCAGCGAGAGAATGGCGCTCTGCGAGGGTTGAGGTGGGGCAGCAAGAGAATAGCGCTCTGCGAGGGTTGGATTGGGGCGGCGAGAGAACGGCGCTCTGCGAGGGTTGGATCAGGGTGGTGAGAGAACGACATTCTGCAAGGGTTGGGTCAGGGCAGCAAGAGAACGGCACTCTGTGAGGGTTGGGTCGGGGCGAGAGAATGGCGCTCTGCAAGGGTTGGGTCGAGGTGGCGGCGGCGATGGAGCACTCCATTGGAGGGAAGTAGTGGTTGGTGGTGGGATGCTTCTCACTGCGTTTTTTCCCCTGGACATTTAAACCATTTTTAAAAACACAATTAAAGTTATATGTATCATGGAAAAGCCAACCCATGGCTGGATGGAATACAACGACCTCCTCGAACATGCCATCTTATCGCACGTCAGAGCAAAGCCTTTCCCGCTAACAATAACTAAGACGGGTGTTTCCCATTTTAAAGTAATAACCCACAAAACCCCCACCCTTCCCCCCGAAAACAAGACCTGTGCGCCTCTGAAGCTGACCTTAATCAGAAAGTTGCCCAACCCCCCCCCCTGCCATGACCCAACCCTCGCAGATGAGGGAAACAGTTCAAGGGAAAAGGATGTTTTAAAAATAAACAGGATGAGTGCACCAAAACCAAAGAATAAACTGTGAATTTCTGCCAGAATGACATGCCCATATATGGTAGTATGTCGGATGTTGAGGTAACCTGAGCAGACAAGGACAGAGATAATGTATTCCGGTTAGGCGCTTCTGATAGATTGTGACCTCTGTGTGCCTTTCCAATGGGACCAAAGGGGAAGGGAAATGGGGCATCACAATACGGTGTATAAAAATGAGGGACTTCCGGTGACGAGGCTTCGCCGATGGAGGCTTTTTTCTTAGCCTCCTGCCCGGGACTGCGTCAAAGCTGTCAAAACAGCGCGGATCAGCTGTTTTGCGGCTCGGAACTTTCTCCCCGGGCGAAGGGGAGAAAGTGAGTTTGGTTTGGATAGGGGTTGAGTTCCCTAGTCCCCCCAGGAACGATCCTGGGGGGATGAAGGTGTGAACTCCCCCGGAGTCCGGACCTCTTCTCCGCAGCTCGGAGTGTCTTCGCTCCTCAGAGCGAAGCTAGACGTCGCCGCCACTGCTGCTACTTTGTATCTGCTTGTGAGTAACTTTTGAACAGACGGAACCTGACAGGGGATTTTTTACTTTAGTTAAAATGTGACTTTAACTCATACTGGGATTTCTTACTTGCTATAAGTGAAAGTGAGAAGAAAATGGCTGCGGAAGCGTTGCTTCTTTATAACAAAAGGAAAACTTTCACTTTCTTTCCAGTTGTGGAATGATGCATTTTAAAGGACTTTAAAGTATTTTTCTTAAGTCAAGCTTTTTTAAGTTTATACTTGCTGTTGTGAGTTTTAAAAATAATTTGGCAGAATGGCTTCAAAACGTACTGGAGTTTCTGCATTGCCTAAAACAGCTATTTCTTCTCCTGTTGTGCAAATTCAACAACAAAAACCTAGATCTCCCCCACCATCACCTCCTCCTTCCATTACACTTAAAGATCT
>NW_015386738.1:1156951-1189057 GCF_001527695.2 Protobothrops mucrosquamatus | reverse complement strand
TAAATTGTAATTTAGATATGGAATGGGATGTGTTTTAATCCTGTATTTGGTTCCGGGAAGTCCAGGGGGGGAAGGGGATTAGGGGAATTATAAAAATTGATGTATTTACATGTTATAGGTAAACAATAATTGTATTGATAAGAGGAGATGCTCGGCTGGTATCCCAAATTGCACTCGATGAGGTGGATAGAAAGGAGAGGGGACGTAGGTAGGTGGAAAGGAGGAGAGGTTGTGGGTTAGAGGGAGGAAGGATAGGAAAGTGGATGAGGGTGGAGGCAAGGCGGGGACTGCTGAGCGTTCCCGACAAGGTATCGAATTGGATTATTCCTTTTGGTTTGTGTATGTAAATGCATCATATTGCTATTTGTTGTTTAATTATAAAAATCAATAAAAATTTTATTAAAAAAAAAAAGACTGCTCAACGTGGCTCGTGTGTGGTCCGTTGTTTGAGAATTTCCTGCGTGAGGTTCCAACTCGGCTCCACCGCGCTTTGCAAACCGCCATTGGGCTTATCCTTTGTAAGCAATAAATTTTGTTTTCTTTGCAACCCAATTAGTGGATTTAATTTGTTTTTAAATTCATGCGCAACAGTTTTGGCGCCCAGTAGGTGGGGCTAGAGGAACACTCATTTCTGGATCCCGGAGAACCTGGAGATGACATCGGAAGGCATGCCCCCTTGAGTTCAACAATCTGATCTCGAACTCCAGGGAACAAGGTCTGGAATCGACACTCAGCTTCCACGGATCCAAATAGAGGTTGCTAGGAAAATGACGGAAGGAGGGATCAGTGAATTACCAGCCTCAGTGACTGGGCAACTTCATGCATGAACCTAGGTGAGTTATCTGGGGTAAACCAGAGGAAATAACTGCCTAGGCAGTCGGGTGGAGGACTGGGTAGGACTGTGTGAATCTGAGATCTGTGAGAGGAGTGCTTGAGATGCCCTAAGAACCATAGGGTTGCAAGGCAAAGTGAGTGCAGACTCTTGAGTACCTGATTTCCATACCTCTGAGAGGAGATTGGTGGGAGAAAAGAGAAAGCGGCTTGGTGAAGCGAATTGTGGTCTCATTAGATTGGTAAGGATAAAAGAACAGATGGTAAACCAGCATGGGTAATTCAGGAGGATCCCAAAAGAAGAAATGTGTAAAGAAAATAAGAAAGAAACCCAAATTGAACATTGATCCGGGAAGTCCGTTAGGAATCCTGCTGGCCAATTGGGGCAACCCCCCCCCCCTATAATAAGATCATTATTAAGTTGAATTTGACCAAGGAAGATATGGTAAATTTGTGTTGTTTTATTTGGTGGGAAGATGAGAGAATAGAATGGCTGCGTATGGGAACTACTGACTATTTTGCGTGCCAACACTTGTATGAATATGTTAAACAAAAATCATGCAAGTCCTTAGAGAATGAACTAGATTATGCCTTAATTTGGACCCCTGATAATTGGGTAGAACCAGCAGATCCTGTGTATACTACAGTTTATTTGAACCAAGAAGAAGTAGAAGAGGGCAAGGAAGATATTTTCCCCCTCCATATAACCCCTGACTTGTTCCGGAAGTTCAAAACGTCCCACAAGGTCCACCCCCTTTGGCAGAGACCAGACCCGAAACTCTTCCAATTACTAAAAAGAAGAATAATAAGTGTAAAAAATCTCAGAAGGGAATTAGAACAGTGTAAAAAAGATATTGAAAATTTCCCCTTCCCTAAAAACAAGGAAATGGAGGACCCAACTCTGTTCCCTTTAAGGGAGGTGCCCAATGGAATTGATGCTCAGGGGGTGCCCATAATTAGTTTTGTACAGGAACCCCGTTGGGCATCTGAGGTACGGGCATTTAAGAAGGAACTTAAAAATCTGATAGAAGATCCTTTAGGAACAGCAGAACAGCTAGAGAATTTATTAGGGCCAAATATTTACACGTGGGACAAAATTATGGCCATTTGGAATACCTTGTTCTTTGCTGAAGAAAGACAACTCATTCGTACAGCAGCAATGAAGATATGGGACAGGGAACATCCCCAGGGAGGGATTAATCCACCACCTAACAGGGAAGCTAAATTTCCATTAACAAGACCAAATTGGAATAATAATAATCCAGTAGATAGACAGAATATGGAAAATCTAAGAACTATGATTATACGGGGAATGAGGGAAGCTGTGGCAAAGGCACAGAATATGTCAAAGGCACTACAAATAGAGCAAGAAAAAGAGGAATCCCCTGCTGCCTTTTTACAAAGACTTAAAGATGGCATGCGGAAGTGGTCAGGAATGGATCCGGATGAAGCGGCAAATGTGCCACTAATTAGGGTGCAATTTGTTATTAAATCTTGGCCAGACATNAGTATCGATATCTAAATGGAAGAGGTAAAGGAAGTTTTGGAATGGGATTCAGAGAAAGAACATGTTTTGAGTGTGGACAGAAAGGACATTTTAAGAAAGATTGTCCACAAGTGCAGAAGGATCAGCAAGTGTGTAAATTAATGGAGAAAGATGAAAGTCTATTTTAGGGGTGTCAGGGGCAATTTACTTTAAGGTCCCACGATGAGCCCTTGGTAAATTTAGAAGTGGGACCAGATAGAGAAGAGATAGTGTTTTTAGTGGATACTGGAGCAGCACACACTTCTGTGTCCACTTTAAGCCCTCAGATGCAACTAAGTGAACAAACAATCAGAGTGTCAGGGGTAAAAGGGGAAGGCTTTCAAGTACAGAAATTAAAATCATTACAGATTAAGCAAAAAATAAGGAGTGGGGAATTGAAATAGAAATGTTATATATACCAGAGGCAGGTGTGAATTTGTTAGGAAAAGATGCCTTAAATCAGTGATGGCAAACGTTTTAGAGACCCAAAACCCGTCCCCTGCCCCACCACCCCATCCACGCTCCACCCCGCCCACAGGGCCACCCACAGCCTCCATGGCCTGCTGCACCATATTGCCCAGGTGGCCCAGCAGCGCCATGGCAGCCACGCCCTCCGCCCGCGCCCCGCAGCACCAACTGCATGCGATGGGGCGCGAGGGCAGAGTCTTGTCCCTGCTGACCGGCTGCCATGTCCTTGGCTGCGCTGCTCTGCGCGGGCCACGCTCTGGGGCGACTCCCCACTGGGGGGGGCTGCTGGTGAGGAAGGGGCTGTGGGGGGAGGCGGGGCTGGGGCAATGGTGCGTGTGCCCACAGAGAGGGCTCTGAATGCCGCCTCTGGCACGCGTGCCATAGGTTCACCACCACTGCCCTATGTGAACTGGAAGAAGTGGCTCTTAAATATCCAGCAGCAGGAAACTGAGGGGAATCCCAGGGGAAGAATGCCCAAAATTGGAAACAGAGAAGTACAGTGAAACCCAGAGAGGAAGTGGGGGTAGAAGTGAAGGAAAGACCCAAAGCTGAGTCCCAAACCCCAAAGCAGTACCGGGACCTACAGGATGTATTTAACAAAAATGGCTCAGACGAACATCATCCCACTACCACAGACTATAGAAAAACTGACATGGGCTACACAACCTAAGCCCAAGCTATATTCCATGACTCCAAGGGAGCTTAACGAAGTCCAGGCTTTTATTGACAAAAACTTAAAATGAGGCTTTATACAGCCAGCTAGACCACGAGTAGTGGCACAAGTACTTTTTTGAGAAAAGAAGGATGAGTCCCTTCATCTGTGTGGACTATTGAAGGTTAAATGCAGTATGCATGGAAGACGTATACCCCTTGATATTTATGTGGGACATGCTAGCTCATCTGACCAAAGGGAATTTTTTTTTTTTTTACTAAACTGGACCTCTGGGAGGCTTACTATCGAATCAGGATCAAAGAAAGGGATGAATGGAAAACCGCTTTTTATTGCCCACTCTGATGTTTTCAATTCTATTGAACTGCAGTCCATTTGGACTGCAAGGCGCAGCCATTGTATTTATGCAGTTAATTAACCAAGTGCTGCAGGAATGTTAGTCAAAGGAGTCCTAGTATACTTAGGTGACATTCTGATCTACATGGAAACCATGGCCAAGCAAGTAAAGCTAGTGCAAGCTGTGTTAAAAAAGCTACAGACTGCCAAACTGTATGCCAAGCTATTGAAAGGTAAATTCCATGAAAGCAAAATTAGGGCCGTGGTGGCGAACCTATGGCACGCGTGCCACAGGTGGCACGCAGAGCTTTCTCTGTGGGCACGCTTGCCATCGCCCCAGTCCCAGGCCTTCAGCTGGCTTTTATAAAATCTTTTCACTTTAGGCCTCCACCTCTGTGTGCAAAAAAAAAGGTTCAATCAATCAATCAATTCAACTTCTCGCGAGAATTTCCCCCCGCAAAGTTGGAATTCATTGATTGAACATTTTAGTCCCACCCAGTCTGTCGTTACCACTGAAGCCACGCCCACCCAATGGGCCACACCTAGCTATGGGCCACACCCACCCAATGGGCCACGCCCACTCAGCACCCGACGATACATAAGTGGGTTTTGGGTTGCAGTTTGGGCACTCAGTCTCTAAAAGGTTCACCATCACTGATCTAGGGCAGTGGTGGCGAACCTATGGCACGTGTGCCAGAGGCGGTACTCAGAGCCCTCTCTGTGGGCACGCGTGCTGTGCCCTGGAGATGGCAAAGGACTGGCCCCTGCCACCCTGGCCCCGCCCACCCAGTCTGCCATGACGCCCACGGCCACGCCCACCTGGCACCCGGTGATAAATAAATGGGTTTTGGGTTGCAGTTTGGGCACCGGGTCTCTAAAAGGTTTGCCATCACTGATCTAGAGTATCACATCACCCACAAGGAGATCAAAATGGACCTTGCAAAAGTCCAAGCAGTCTTATATTGGGCCCCTTCTTGCACCAGAAAGCAATTTCAAAGCTTCCTAGGGTTCGCCAACTTTTAAAGCCAATTCATTCCTGCATTCGCACAAACAGCCCTACCCATAACAAACTTGCTGAAGACCAAAGGGGAGGGAAACCGAAGGGCAGCCAATCTCTTAAATGGTCAATGGAAAGTAAAGCTACTTTTGAAAAACTCAAATGCATGTTTGTGGCTGAGCCTATGCTAAAGCACTCCGATCCCACTTCCCATTCATCATTCAGGCAGATGTCAGTGACGTGGTGGTGGGGCTGTGCTGCTACAGAAAAAATGATCAAGGAATCCTTCAGCTTTGTGCCTATACCTCCAAAAAACACACTGAAACCAAGCACAGGTGGTAAGTATGGGAAAAAGAGGCCATATGCAGTCTGGTGGAAGCTGCTTAGTTGGAAGCATTTCTTAGAAGGGAGCAAAATCCCATTTGAGGTCTGAACTTATCATAAGCATCTAGAGGCGCTAAAGACCCCAGAGACTATCACCTAAACAGGTCTGGTGGGGCCAATATTTTAATCGATTCAACTTTACCTTATGATACTTACTGGGAGGGAAAAACTTCCTGGCAGATGCCCTATCCAGGCTGCCCCAGTACAATAGTGAAAGGAAATAGTCTGAGTGGTGATTCCCTCAAAACAACTAGCAGCTCCAGCAATCACCTGAAGGGCAGGGAAACTCTCTTCTCCCTGGCGAAAGACTTACTCACTTCCATAAAAGAGGCTCTAAGCTCAGACCTGAGGTTTAGGGATCATAAAATGGAATGCACAATGCTTGATGGATTTGCAATGGTATACATCCTGAAAGCCAACAAATAACTGTTTCAAAAGAACCATGACTCTAAAACAGCAGGCCATTTTGGGTCCGTAAAAATTTTACATATGGTAAAGCGCCAATTCTGGTGGCCATCTTTTAAAAAGGACATTTAAAGTTATGTAACCAGCTGTCCCATGTGTGCTACAGCAAAACAGTGCCAGGGGGAAAAAACAAGAACTCCTCCAACCAGTAGTTAAACCCTAAACCCCCATGGAAAGAAATATCCATGGACTTTATAGTCGAACTCCCTGAAAGCACTGGCAAAATCTATTATTTGGCTAATAACTGACCTCTTCTCTAAACAAGTGCACAAAATCCTTTCACTGTGCATGCTGGTTAAACTGTTTATTCAGCACATCTACCACTTAAATAGTGTCTCTGAATGCACTATCTCAAATCAGGAAGTTTAATTTACCTCTTGGTTCTCTCAAGAGTTCCTTAAACTCTTGGGAATCTCCCAGGGATTTAGCTCCTCCTATCATCCGGACACTAATGGATCCTGTGAACTTACAAATTCTGTATTAGACACATACCTCAGGTGCTATGTCAATTACACAATTGGGTTGATCTGCTTCCCTTTGTAGAAATAGCCTACAACAATTCCGTCCACAGCAGCACCAGCTTTACACCGTTCAAAGTGGCTTCTGGCCAAGACTTTGTAGCCATGTCCAAGTTACCTCAACCTTACATAACTTCCCTGGCAGAATGAGTGACTCAAATTCAAAACACCTGGCTGGTGGTTTATAAACATTAGGTGACACAGAATTTAAGAATTTAAAATAGGAGCCCTATTCTACCTATCCACTAAGTATCTTCAATCAAGACAGCCCTCCAAAAAACTGGTTCCTAAATACATCAGCTCTTTTCCAATAAATAAAATAATCAACCTAGTCATTTTCCAACTAGAATTACCTTAATTGCTAAGGCGCATTCACCCGGTGTTTCATTGCAGCTTGCTTAAGTCTATAAGCACCTCTCTATTGTGCCCTACTGAAGCAATACTTCCACTCCTATCCTCAATGAAGGTGAACAATATTCTGAGATTAAGGACATTCTAGACCAGTGGTGGCGAACCTATGGCACGGGTGCCAGAGGCGGCACTCATAGTCCTCTCTGTGGGCACGTGCGCCATCGCCCCAGTCCTAGGCCTTCAGCTGGGTTTTATAAAACCTTTTCACATGCAAAAAAAAAAAAAAAAGGTTCAATCAATCAAAAAAAGGTTCAGTCAATTTCAACTTCTTGCGGGGAAAAAAAGATCTTGCAAAGTTGGAATTGATTGAACTTTTTAGTCCCACCCAGTCTGCCGTTACCACCGTAGCCACGCCCCCAATGGGCCACACACCCCCAATGGGCCACACCCAGCCAATGGGCCACACCCACCCGGCACCTGATGATGCATAAGTGGGTTTTGGGTTGCAGTTTGGGCACTCAGTCTGTAAAAGGTTCGCCATCACTGTTCTAGACTCTTGCACACATAGAGGGAAAACCCAGTATCTCGTTGTTTGGAAGCATCTTCCCCCATTAGAAACTGAATGGGTAGATGCCCACCATGTCAAGGCCCTGCACTTGCTGAAAAAAATCCACTCCAAATACCCAGACAAACCAGGCTGACATCTACATTCCTTTCTCTCTCTCCCCTCCCCTTTTCTTTTCCAGGACTAACATCCCTGCTCATGGAGAGCGAATGTCAGGTCTGCCAACTTCAGCACCTCAGACCATGCTTCTGCTGGAATCCTGACATCAAAGTACAAGTGGGAGGGGGGTTATGAAATGTGGGTTACAGCCAGGGTGAGAATGTAAGAAAGGAGCCAGGAGGGAGGGGGAAATTGACAGGAGTGAGAATAACCAGGTGCTTGTACCAGTTTGCTCCAGACTTCAAGGACAACTGGCCTGAGAATGAGCAGATGGACTGCCCACCATCAAAGAGTTCCCAAAACATCCAAACGACTTGCTATTGGACACTAGTGACTGGCTCAAGGGAGGTGGACCAGGAGGGAAGGAAAAATTTGGTGCTTTGCGTGCAAATTCTTCAGATCCCACTTTACTTGCCTTGCAACCATTCTACTCCAGTTAAAATATCTATTACTTCAACCAACTGGAGTCTAGGGTCATTCTTTTCTAGAGTTAGATTTGGGGCAGTCTGACACCAATCCTCCTCTTCATTAAACTAGACATACTTATTTCCCTTAATCATTCATCATATATTTAAGAGGTACCTCCAGACCTCTTATCATCTTTGTTGCTCTTCTCTGTACTCTTTTTAGGATCTCAGCATCTTTTTTTGTGACAAGAACTTCACATCTCATACCAGTGTGGCCTAGGTGCAATATAGAGCAGTATTATCACTTTTTGTGATCTTGATACTATCCCTCTGTTGATGTAGCCTAGGACTGCATTGGTTTTTTGGAAGCTGTTGGCTCATGTTCAAGTGATAATCCTCTAGGACAACTAAATCTCTCTCACAGTTATTACTGTTGAACCAGGTACTACCTATTCTATACCTGAGCATTTGTTTTTTCAGGACCTTTTCTCATAACCAAATTGCATCTTATTGGATAGGGCTTATTGCTCAAATCTGCCAGGATCCTTCTGAATCTTGAGCGTATCTTCTAAAGTATTAGCAATTCCCTCCAGGTTGGGGGCATCTGTAAATTTTGTAAGTTCCCCTTCTATCTGGTCATCTACATCATTTATGAAGATGTTAAAGAACACTGGGCCCAAGGCAGAACCATGAAGTACCCTACTGCATGCTTCCCTCCACATAGTTGTAGTTCCATTGAAGTCCAGATGTGGAGTGTCTGTTGTCAGCCAATTGTGAATCCATCTGGTGATGTACTATCCCACATTGTTCTATCTTACCAAGAAATAGGTTGTGGTCTATTTTGTCAAATGTCTTATACTTATAGTATATTCAGACCCCCAATACTAAGTATACTATATTCACAGTATTTCCTTGATCCACTTCTTTAGTCACTTTATTAAAGAAGGAAAACCATGTATTCTGGGCAGCATAGATTAAAAAAAACTATAGTAATTGGGAAGCTGAATGAACATACTCCTTTGGGCTTAAATGAAGAATATTTACATTTCTTTTTTTTTCTTTTCACTTCTTACAGGGATAAATATTCTATATTAACAATGGAAAGATTTTTCACTCTCACAAATAAGAAAATGTTAATCTTCTGGACTGATATTATTTTTTCAGTTATGGTAATTCCTGGGATAATTGTTTTACACTGCTATGGGCTCATATTCAATTTTTCTATCATATTTTTCCTTCTTTGGGGCCAAAAATATACCAAAGCTGAAAGTTTTCCTTGAAGTACTCCACCCAAGCTTCTAGACTCTCTCTCAAATTTCCATTCTGTGGGCTCCCTTCTCTGACCAACACGAATAGCAGTAATAGCAAAGAATTGTCATGGCTTAGTAGGCATAATAGCTTTACAATGAGTAAGGAAATATTGACTTGAATTATAACTTGCATCATAGTTTTCTCAGGTGGGTATTTATTCCTCTCCCTACCTTGCTAATGAAAGATAAAGAATCTGGATTGTTTAAGGGAAGGGCCCACTCACCAGGATTGCAATTTCAGTGCAAAGAATCAATAACAGCATAGCCCTTCTTGAGTGCCTTACTAAACTGGTCAGATATCACTCAGCATTGATAAAAGTATACCATCTCAGCTAGAGATCCTAAGGGAGTAAAGTGACCACTGGCTCGATTTCCATAGTTTTCTCCACTTGCTATTGTAATCCATTTCTACTTTATTAAAAGAAGTAAATATTCAGGGACAGAGGTTGTTAATATACTAAAGCAGAATTTTATATTCTTTTATAAATGGATGTCCACAATTTTTACAGAACAAACCAACAGTATGTATGCATAACCATCACCAAGTTGGAACAAAATTTAATATTTTGTATATTGATCACTCTATTTGAAATGAGGTTTAATTCTTTAGTATTGTTAATTAATTTGACAAAAACTAAGGAATTGAACTTGCTGCATGAACCTCTCTCTTATTTCATCCCATATTCTTTGATAATAAACTACATTATCATTCTTTTTAACTCAATCTTTATTTTATAACTTACACAAAAAGAATATTAAAGCTATTTACTTTTTGAAAGATAAACAAGAAACAAGTTACATTCTTGTGAACTTCATTTCTTTTCTGAAGAATTTATATTACCTTTCGTAATCTTCTTGATACATCACATACATTTTTCTGACACACACTTTTGCCTTTTACTGCTTCTAGAGAAGAAACTGTAAAAATATTCAGCTATATGAGGGAAACTATACAGTACACAAAGTCTTGTTTTCTAAAGGAGATTAACTATGAATTTAAAGGATAAAAGACTCCTTTGAGTCAACTTCAACTCCTCTGAGTCAACTCCTTTGAGTCAACTTCAACTCCTTCAACTGACAAGATATCTATATCAGTTTCTTGGCAACACAATGGTAAGTAGTATGTCAATGCAATTTACTCACTTTACTCTGCAATGCTAGATTTTCTAGACGTTCCCCCATCTAAGTACTAATTTGGTCCATGCCACTTAAATTTTTGAGATCTGCTGAGGTCACTAAGGTGTTCTCAGCCACTATGGCATCTATTTAACAGTGTATTTTTAAATAATTGATTAAGGAATTTAATCCTCTTACACATATAATTGAAAAGTACACTGCATCGTCAAATTTTACTTTTATACTCAGTGTATATGTAAGTGATGCAATGAACTATCTTTTAAAAGTATGTGGTGTATTTAGACCTCTGACATAGAATACATAAATTAGAAGTCAAAGTTTTTAAGTTGAATATTAAGACCTCTTTTTAAAGAAGAGAATCCTATTGTCTAGCACACATTATTGGACTAAACAGATCAAAGATATGACTTGACATGGTACAAAGGTGTTAAGATTGAGACTAAAAGAACAAGAGAATGTGTAGTTATATAAAGACCACAAAATATATTTACTGCTTATATGAATTTGTCATCACTGTCACAATATTTGTCATCACAATTTTATTACCCCACAAAATACGATTTCCTGGGTGGGTCAGTATATTTGTATATTTTTTCAAGGTCTTATCTGCTGTTATTAGATCTAAATGGAACCCCGGCCAATAATGAGGATCACTTGTATTTCAACTCCAGGCTGTCAAAGCCTATACCTTTTGAAATGTGTATTTACCAACTTAACTCTGTGCAACCTTCAAATTTCACAGATTTGATGATGGACTCTAATCCAAAGAAGTTTATGCCACAATAAATATGTTAATGGCTTACAATATATTCAGTAATAAATCTGTGCATATAACTATTCAATGTCTACTAAATACATCAACATTTTAGAGAACTAGTGTTCCATTATTAAGCACAGGTAGTCCTCCAGTTATGAATATAATGGAGCCTGCCCGTTCCATTCATAACTCAAGGATTCGTAAGAGTGAATCTCGTAACTTGTACGAGGTTCACTCCCAGCTTTCACTAATCGAATGCATGGCCGAATGTGGGGCTCGTTAAGTGAACATGAGGTATCTCAGGGTGGGAAAGGTCATGGGAGGCGCCTAGTGATGACACAGGCCACCTGCTTCAGACCACACAAGCTCCTCCCAGTGAGATACCTTATGCTCCCTCCCCTGTAGGAGGCCTCCCAGGCCAAGAACAGACCTGCGGACGTGCGTGGAAGTCTGTTCTGGACCTGGGAGGCCTCTAGGAGGCCTCCCAAGCCCAGAACAGACCTGCAGAGGCATGCAAAGGCCTCTCCCCGCCTCCGTTCTGAACCTGGGAGGTGCATAGGAGGCCTCCTAGGCCCAGAATGGACCTGCACAAGTATGTGGACACCATTTCCAGAAGTCTGTTCTGGGCCTCAGAGGCCTGGAGGAGGCCTCAGAGGCCTGGATTGGACTTCCAGAGGCATGCTGAGGCATCCCCCGGCCTTATTTCTGGGCAGCAGCAGCCTGGAAAAGCCCTCCAATGCCCGGATCAGGCCTTCAGAGGCACAGGGAAGCGCCCCCAGCTTTGGTTCCATTCTCTATTGCAGAGAACAGAGGCTTAAAGTACCATGAGATCACGCGAGATCAGTAGCATGAGATCTCGTGCTACTGATCTCATGTGATCTTGCATTACTTTAGGCCTCCATTGTCTGCGAACACACTGACGGGCTGGAGCAGCCAAGAAAGCAAAGGATCTCAATCTTCGCAAAGCCTACTGCCTAGGGTGACCTGGGGTGGTAGGAGGGAGGGAATAGCCAGGGTGAATGTTACAGTGCTACTGTGGTCATTCGTAAGTGTGAATGACTGCCGTGGTGCAGCAACACTCGTAATTTCGGGACTGTCTCTGTAAGCACTAGGAGGCTCTTATCGCATAACTTCAAATGTTCAATAAGGGAACGCTCGCAATTCGGAGATTACCTGTAATACTGAATTATGTTTTATTATTGCAAATATCTACAAAATCAAAAAAACAGGACTCTGCTGAAATCATTATTTCAATCATAATATACTTTCTTAATATATAATTAAAATGATCTGGTCATTTACTAAACCAGCAAGCTGTCAAATTATTTCATTGCACATTATCAATTAACATCTCAATTACTTTTACATAACTTCTGTCAGATAAACCTTTAATGCATGGGACAAAAATAGTTTTCAACATATCATGAAAAACACGCATCAATGAACAACTCTTCAAACTAGTCTTACCTTTAAAAGTGAAGAATAGCTCATTTTGCATTCCAGCTCTTTGCATTTTTACATGATGGCATTCAGATTTTTGTATTGAAACCTCACAAGCTAGCTCCACAACAAGCTTGGCCAGTATCTGAAGCAGCTTCTTTTCAAAAGAAGTATTATAGATACTATTGCAGGGAGCTGAATGATATCGTGCTGTAAACTCATAGTAAAAGTTAGGATCAGAATAAGCTGCAGAAAAAAAAGTTTAGATTCAAACAAAACCAAGATACCAAGATTAAGATTTAAAATTACTGAATTTATTTTTTAAACAAGAATTAATTGCACCAAAGGAAAAAAAATACCATCCCCTAGAATATTATACTCGGAAACTAAGCTGCTACTTTAGGTATAATCAAGTAGTTGGAATTCTCCTGTGGGATCTTTTTCTTTTGAACAGCAGATAAAATTTTATCCAACCACTGTTAAAATACTGTTCATTGTTCAAAAATCACAAGAGTAATGATTTCATTGGAGATTGAAAGTTTCGTATCTTGCTGAAATGGCAAAGATCGGCTTACTTGAAGAACCATTCGAATGAACAATTTTTATCAATATGGAGAATATGGATTGTTTATATTCAAAAGAAACATAGAGTGGTAGAATATAATTTAGGTTTCTAGATTTCTTTAAGTTTGTTCACTTCTATCTTTTCTTGTAGATTAAGATATTTTGTGGAGTTAGAGATATTAGTATTTGTTTACTTTTATATGAATATTATCCTGGGATTAGGTTTGGGAAGTTCGGGGGGGGGGTTATTGATTGGTTATTGTGTTTACTTATGATTGTTTTTTATGATGGAAAAAATAAATAAAATTTCTTAAAAAAAAAAAAAGTAATGATTTCATGATTAAAAATAACTCATGCATTTTTGAAGTTGAGATCTAGATATTTAATTTTCTTTATTTTTTTATTATCATGGATTGTATATTAGTAAAATTACTGGCTTAAAGTAGGCAGATCAAAATTGAAAAAATACATTTAGTCATGGAAGTAAGTTGGCTGACTAAAATAAAAGTACTTTTCAACCAGAAAAATACCTGTCAGTGAAATTGACAAAAAATTTAAGAATGGCCTATCCCAGAACAAAATTTGAGTTGCTGGACTCCATGGCCAAATATGGGTGTTTCCACCACTTCCCATATTATGAGAAAACCTGTATATGCAGTACCCTAGCCATTGAAAATATTTCTCATAGTTTATTCAACTATGCCCCCACTAGGCTTATTGGAAAGAACAGCCCATTGGGACCTGAACCATAGAGTGTCATGTTTCTTCCTGAGATCAGATGTACATATTTACGTAAAATTGCTAAGTTTATAACTAAGGCAATGGTTCCAAGAACCTGGTACACTAAGCAAACTGATGTGCCCTGAAAGGGAGATTTATCTGATTACTGACTATGACTACATATGTATTTTATCACTGTATTTCCTATCTACTTTATTCTGGAATTAGACTTTGTATTTTATTTTATTGATAAGGTCACAAGATTAATCGGTCAATAAGTGACTATTGTTTCATAGGAAAAGATTCATATGATTCAAAAAGGGCTTAGGGGGACTGCCACATTAGTATACATTAATAGTAGCATACCCCATTAAAAGAAGACCGTTATTTTCAAATTAAAATAAAGAAAAGAAGCAAATATAGATCAAATAACTACAAACAGCACATTCACACAATTCATATATTGCATATATAACATTTATTAAAGAGTATAATTTCAACAGCAAAAACTACTACATGCTGAAAAAATAGAGTAGAAGATGCATAAAACAAATAGAGAAATACAAAAGAAAAATAAGATTATAATATAAAAAGAGAAACATATAAAAAAATTATTTCCAACTTTTCTCATAACAAGTATAAGCAATTTTAGTAACCTGTCACTTTCTTTTATAATGCAACAAATAATCTCCTTTCCCATATCTCATTTCTTTTCTATAAACAAATCCATAAAGCATTTCAGTCCTGATCTCAGCAGGAGTCCATTTAGGGTCACTGTAGATAGCAATATATCTATTTCAAATTTGATCAAATAAACCAACTTTATATTCCTTCTTTTTCTTCTGACAATTATACAAATTATCTTCTGGATCCATTATTCAAAAAAACCTCTTTCAGTATGTCCCATGTTACAGTATTTTGCTTCAATCTGTAATTATGTTACAGTGTTTTTCTCTTTCAACTGTAATGGTTAATTCCCTCTAGTATCCAATTTTTACAACAGCAAATGTAAATATTTTCATTGACACTGGAGAGTAGGATAAATAATGCCTGATGTAGCTTATCCATGATATTTCTTTTAAATGTTTTACCAGAACCAAAGAAATTAAAAATTGCCCCTACTTTCAAAAATTCCTTCTAAAAAAATGACTCAGTGAGCATAGATGCTCTAATTTTCCAAAGAGATAGATCTGTTTAATGGTTCTGCTACAGAGCTTAATTTCACTGCAATCTCTATAATAATATCAATTAATATTTCTAAGATTAAGAACTGGCCAAAAATAAACATGTCCCAACTGATTTTATTCCACTAGTCGTTGCCAACTATAGAGGGTGGTGCTCATCTCCGTTTCAAGACCACTGAGCCAGTGCTGTCTGAAGACATTTCTGCAATCATGTGGCCAGCATTATATCACAGAGCACTGTTACCTTCCCACTGAAGTGCTAACTATTTATATATTCAGATTTGCATGATTTCAAACTGCTAGGTTGGCAGGAACTGGGGCTTTGAGGGGAGCTCCCCCTTTCGGATGGAATTCTGATCTCAAACCTGGGCTGCCTTGCTTTTCCAGCGAACAAGGCCAACATCTTAACCACTGAGCTACTGCATTTCCCCAAACTGCGTAAAGCAAGACCCAAATTTGAGAAACAACTTTACATAACAAAGAAGGCCTGTACAGCAGAGTTGCTCAACCATTCCGGCTGGGGATTCTGTGCGAGAGGCAGGCAAACTTACATGCGTAGCTCCATTTGTGCATGTATGTGTCTGGCTACTGCTCACGTAAGTGGAAATGCATGTGCGCACAAACGCTCACCTGCCACTCCCGCAGCCCAATTCCAAAGGGCTCAAGGCCCTATAGTGAGGTGTGGCCCGGGGGTTGGGGATTCCTGCTCTATAGAATATGGAAAATAAAAAAGAAAGTGCTATCACAGCAAATATTACCCTCTGAGATTAATCTAATCGTAATGTATAAATAATTAAATGTTTCTATGAAATTAAGATACTTTTTGCATTGTTAATTGATATATCATTTTAAAATAATTAGGGCTCAATAACATTTCACTTAAAACAAAGGAAACAATTCTATCAGTTGGATCGATTCAACCCATGCATACACAGAAAAAAGCTTAGTAAAAATAAATCATATTATATCATGATCAAGATACAATATTTTAAGACTTAGGCCTTGTTGAAACCTATTTTATTGTCTTTCAATACACCATTTGATACATAGTTTATTTAAGCTACAATTTCCATTTCTATCCAATCCAGAAACTGTAGAGAGCATGATAAAGGACATGAACTGAAATATGTAACCTCTGCTGTCAAGACAAGTGGTGAAACATTTTCTATGTCCACAATGTCCACTTAATGTTTAGAAGTGTGTCAGAGACACCTCCTTAAGTCACTACAGCAGGTGTGTCAAACTGTCAGCCTGTGGGCCGATTGCATCATGCAGATACTGCGCCCATCCCAGCTCCGGCAATGCAAAAAAAGTTGCGATACGTCGTGACATGTCACATGACGCAGCAAGTTTGACACTCGTGCACTAGAGTATAAGAAAGAAGGCACCATACAATCAGACTTGCATAACTTCATAATTACAGTTTAACCAATCTCAATAAAAATAGTTTTAGACTTTCTGTGGAGCTGATTTCATCAACCAAGTTGGGCTGACAAACTATTATTTAATTAATCTTTACTAACTAAAATCTGAAAGTCTAGGAAGAGGAATTAAACTAATTTAATTATCCTGATGTAATAAGAAACTATTTGAAATATACCTCAACGCAAATAAGCTACAGGTTTTTGGGAAAGGAGCAGCTTAAAGAGGAAATGTGCAGACAAATAACATATTCACATTATGTTTATTGCCTAAGATTATTCTACCCGAATCCGACTGCAGAACAACTTTTGCTGTGAATTCTTAATTCTCTAGTATAGAATGAAAATATTTTCTAAGTAATACTCTAAAGGGAAAAAATATTTTAAAGAAAGGTAGTTTGATTTTATAATGCACTATGTTTACAGTATATTACTATGCAATATTGAATAGGATGCCCAAATTTTGTTTCAAAGTTGATATTAAACAAAGAATTAAACATTGTTTTGTCAGACTGTTTTAAGCGGTTTCAAGCCTAATAAAAAATTATTTTGTATGTTCTGTCATATGGAATAATGGCAACTTGACACTAAACTTTCCTTTTTCATTCTACAACCACAGAATGGATATGGCAAATGTGAGTGCCAGTTATTGGTCAACCTACCCTTCCTCCCAAAAGGGGAAACAACACAACACAATTGAACACAATGAATAAACTCAAACTACCTAGGAAATATTTTATCAGGGAGGCAGCATTATTTTTCTTACCTCCAAAATATTTCTCAGTATTTGAAATATGTTTAACTATCAGTGGCAGTGAAGCCAGTGACAGCAAAGACTGAAATCATGCATGGTTTTTTTTAAACAAATTTTATTGGTTTTTTAGTTTCTTAAAACAACATATTCAGGACACGCTGTGGTGCTGGGGTAATCAAACATCCTAAAACAAAACATATATACATAATACAATCAACACATCAAGTATTCCCTCTCTTTTTCTCTCAAATAGCATAGTATATTTAAAATATCCAATTCTAGCTTAAATTTATTCAACCTGAACCTGTTTTTAAGCTTCATTAATTTACAATACCATAATCAAATTAACTTTAATTAAAAACATTTTTAATTCAAATATCCCTTCCACGTATGTTCTACTTTCTTAATTTTATCAAGTTCTTATTTACTTCTTCTTCCATTAATCTCCCTTATTTGGAGTAAAATATTAATCGATCCTGTACCTATCAAATCCAACAATTAATCAATCCCTTCAAGCTAAAAAGATAGTATCATACCTTAAATCAGTGGTTCTCAACATGTGGGTCGGGACCCCATTTGGGGTCGATCGACCATTTCATGGGGGTTGCCAAGCAAGGCTGTCCGCCATTTTTTTTGTCCGCCATTTTTTTTCCCCTTTTCCGGCAGGTGCCTTACCTCCCTTGGGCTGGGCCAGCTGGTGGTCGGCCTGCTCCGTCTCTGCCGCTTGCCAGCTACACCTCAGCCGGCGCAGGGGGCAGAACCACGCATGCGCGGCGCTCCCGGGCAGGGAAAGTCCTCGACTTATACTGGTTTAGTCCTCGACTTACGACCAGTTTAGTCCTCGACTTACGACCGGTTTAGTCCTCGACTTATGACCGGTTGGGGTCGCGGCATTAAAAAGGTTGAGAACCACTGCCTTAAATCATGTCATTTCAATAAACAGAATTCAAGTCTCCAGTTAATTATCATAACTAATAACGTCCATATCATCAAAAAATCATATCATCTTATTAAATTTCAATTAACTAATAATTCACTTCAAATCTAAAACATCTCTTCAGTTTTCATCATTTCATTACATCATAATTTTCATAAAACTAAACCTAGCATTCTGAAAAAAGCATTCTTAATATTCTAAATTGCCTTTAATCCATTATATAAAAAAATATCTCATTTTTAAGCAAAATATTAATCTATTCTAAACACATCTAAATGTATATATTTATCAATCTATTCTATACGTATCCTTCAATTAATCAATCTCTTTGATCTGACAGATTAATATCAAACCTCAAATCATTTCAATCCATTAAGTAGAGTATAAATTTCAACCAGTTAATTATCACAGCTAAACATCCATGTTATAGAACAAACAAGTCATCTTATTTAATTAACATTCAATTAATTATTAATTCACTCCAACTCTAAAACATCTTTTTACTTCAAACTCATGATCTCAGTCCTTACATCAGTCCACAATTCTAGGTTGCCTTTAATCCAATTTAAGAAATTTTAATTTTCATTTTTCAATCTTATTCTAGCTTTCCTCGTTTGCCAGGTAGGTTTCCATAACAAGGCTTCCCTTCCAGAGGATGGATCTCTTTTTGTTGCTTGTAGTGTCACTTGATTCGATGTAGGCCATCTTGATCTCTGATTTGGTCCTCTATTTCTCTTGTCCATAGGGCCTCGTTGTTTCAAAAGTTCAAAATCCAGTCTTTGCTTTTCCTGATCTTGCTTGTAGGGCGAAATAAAATTCTCTTTATCCTCAATTAAGTCCTCTTCTTGTATAATCTGTTTTGTGAAGTAGTCAAGTGCAATCTGAGAGTCAGTTTTAAGTTTTAAAGTAGAGATTCTGGCTCTTAGTTCTGCAGTAGCCTCTTTTATTGTAGTACATATTTTTTCTTTGGCCTCATAGATCTTTTCCAGTATAAGTTTACAGTTTAAGTGTGATTGAGGCTTCTCCATTTTAGCAATAGTTGAAGAAAAATCCTTTTCCTTTTTAGTGAAAGTTAGAATTGAACATTATCCACCCCCACAGATCACACAGCTAGCTCAGATTATCTTTTCTCTTGAAAAACAGTTTGAAGGCCAAAACCATCTAATCTCAAAATAGACAACAATCCAATATTAACTTTTGACCAGTGAGTGTCCTCAGTGGGCTAAAAAGACTTCTTCAAACGCCATTTTTCCCCTTTTTTCTATTTTTTAAAGGAAGAATAGAAGAAGAAATACTCTGCCGATATAATACCGCTCCCAAAAACACAAAAAAGTTTTTTCTGTAGCAATGTAAATAGAGATAGAATGTAGTCTTTAAATAAATATTGATTTATTTTTTCTGTCCTTTTATAAAACGCGTTTGTTCCCACGATTACCAAAGCCGCTTTCTCCAGACGGGGAAATAATACCACAAACAGCTTCTACAGGCAAAAACAGCATGGGGTGTGGGGAGGAACAAAAGGGGTCTCACCCGGATCATCCGCGGTGGGTCTTTAACGTTTAGATGACGACGTGACTTTCGGCTGGTGCAGCAGGGTGATCGGCCATCTTGCAGGCCTATCTTTGCTCCGTTGGCCCTAAGGAGATAGCTGGAGACTCAGAGGGAGCTGCCGCCCTCCCTATCTACCAGCAAGCCAGCAAGGAAACTCCGGACGGAGTGGAGACAAGTCTCTAGGCACGACCGGCGTTGCCGCGTTCCGGAACCGGAAGTCGAAATCACGCATGTTTTAAGGTCATGGCTTCAAGGAATGTTTTAATAAAACCAACCACAGAATATTGAAACATTTGCAAATACAGAAGAAATTACCTCACTTTAATCCAAACTTGAGAGAAAACTCTGGATCACAGGATGCTTTTTTTGAAGCTTGAGAAAAAATTCTGGAATTCAGTTTTATTCCAAGTAGTTTAAACTTACCCTTAAGCAGAACATTCTGCTTATCCCCAATATTCCAGCTATTAATTAGATGTTATTTTTCTACTTAGAGCTTGCTACTTTTTTTAAAAGAAGAAAAAGACTACAGGAAAATCGATATGTATATATTCTGTACCAAGGATATTTAAATGCCAATTGTTCTGATTTAGCTGGTTACAGATTAATTGCAGCAACATTTAACTATGTAGTGAATTTCATTATATAATTCTGACAAAAAAACTAAACACTGAAAAACAAAAAAAAGGATAGTTATTCATCTTACCGTAAATAACGTATTTAATTAAATAGCTTTTTTCTTCTTGCTCAGTTGTAGGCTTAAACACTAGGGAACATGTGTAAATTCCACTCATGTAAGATTTGAAATGTTGGAATAAAAGAGTTCCTGTTGAGGATATTGTCACAGATTCATTTCCTGTTTTGAAAAGATAAAATAACTTTTTTAAGGACTTTCAAACCATAGTAACTATATATCATAATTATTATACACACACACACATAGAGATACATACATACACACACACACATGCACACACACACATATATAGTGTGTGTGTGTGTGTACAGGTAGTCCTCGGAGTACGAATCTAATGGAGACTGCCCATTAGGTACATAAGTCAAAAAAATTATCAAATGGATCAGACTCAATTTTTCAAATTTTTAAAATCAAATTTACTAATTGAATCAAATGGGTTATTAAATGAACAATGTTCTGACTTACTATTCCTCTGATTTGTTAATTGATTGCTACCCCATTAATTGAACTGAGAGGCTTTTCCACCGGCTGCCCATCAGCTTTTTCCCATACAGCCGACTCAGGAATTAAATTGCCTCCAAGGAGGGCTTGCAGCTATTGCTGCTAATTAGCACAAGCATTTTCAATTGCCTAGAGCAAGTGCTTTTAAAAAAACCACTTACCACTAATTAGCTTAAAAGTCTCCAGCCAGGCACAAAGAGGGAGATGGGAAGGAATTTGCAAACTCTCGGTTTGCAACAGTACCAGAGATGGAAGGGACCTTGAGGTCATCTAGTCCAGTGGTTCTCAATCTTTTTAATGCCGCAACCCCAACCGGTCGTAAGTCAAGGACTAAACCGGTCGTAAGTCGAGGACTAAACCGGTAGTAAGTCGAGGACTAAACTGCTCGTAAGTCGGGGACTACCCAACCGGTCGTAAGTTGAGGACTTTCCCTGCCCGGGAGCGCTGCGCATGCGTGGTTCCACCCCCTGCGCTGGCCGAGGCGTAGCTGGCAAGCAGCAGAGACGGAGCAGGCCGACCACCAGCTGGCCCAGCTCAAGGGAGGTAAGGCACCCGCCGGAAAAGGAGAAAAAAATGGCGGACAGCCTTGCTTGGCGACCCCCATGAAATGGTCGATCGACCCCAAATGGGGTCGCGACCCATAGGTTGAGAACCGCTGATCTAGTCTAACCCACTTCTCTCACAACAGAGTATTTCTGATAAATGCCTATCCAATCTCTTCTTAAAAGCTTCCAGTGATGGGACACCCAAAACTTCTGGAGGTAATTTAAATTTAAAACCTACAAATACAGTAATATACACAATTCTCCAAAATAAAAGCAAGTAAACACAACGTTATAGAATGCTTTGTGTAGATGCTGGCTAGCATTTCTACAAGAGTTTCAAGGCGAATGCAAATAAACTTTATCTTTGCAAAGTACTGTATTTACAAACACAATATTTTGCAAAATAGGAGTGCTTAAAAAATAGTTGGTTACTATAGAGTAGTGGTGGCGAACCTATGACACGCGTGCCAGAGGTGGCACTCAGAGCCCTTTCTGTGGGTATGCGTGCCATGCCCCGAAGATGGCAACTGTCCCTCTTCAACTAGCTGCCCGCTAACTCGCTGAAGTCCCACGTGGCCGGATGCATCCCAGCATGGCTGGCTTCCCTCCCCCCGTCCCATTCCTCCTGGCCTTGCATGCTCTCCTTTTCCTGGGCACGACCAACTGCATCACCTCCTTAGCTGTTGGCTGGCGTTCAGCTCAGAGGAGGCTTCTCTGAACTGCTAGCGGCAGGCTGCGGAGCTCCAGAGTGCGCCGGTCGAGGGGCCGGCAGGCTGTGGCTGCTGACGGACACTGTTGGCCCCCATGTGCTCGCTGGCCTGTGTGTGCGGGGGCTGATGGTGTCAGGCAGCAGCCGCCCCAGCCCCTGCATCACCTTGCCCTGCGACAATGGCACCCCCACCCTGCCTCACCTTGCCTCACATCACCCTGCAGGATGAGCCTCCTGCCCACTGTCCCAGCTGCCAGAGACCCCCTGGATCTCCCCCAATCCTGCCCGGCCCCCACAGGTATTCCTCCCCACGAGCAACATCGAGGTGACCATGTCTATCTTGGCCACACCCACCCAGTCAGCCATGACTACCACAGCCACGCCTACCCAGTGGCCACGCCCAACTGGCACCCGGCGATAAATAATTGGGTTTTGGGTTGCAGTCAGTCTCTAAAAGGTTCGCCATCACTGCTATGGAGTAACCAAAAAAAAATAAAATTAAAATACTTACAGAAGCAGTCCTCAAGCCCAGGCAGCTGCAGATTGTCCATGCAGCACCAAAAAAGCAAAAGCAAACCGATGCTGGCTCAGCTCGTTTGGCCATGTGACTAGGGGAAAAAAACCAACACCTTTCTGGCTTCAGGAAATTGCATTCGTAACCGACCGGGTTTCTGCAGCAATAACTGAATCCAAGTCACATGGTTACAGAGGCCTCTTTTTGCTTGCAATTTTGAATTTCTAATGTAAATACTCTTCCTGAATAAATTCATTTTTGTGAAAACTCACTAAATTAATGTTTGTACCTGGGGATTACCTGTATTTTTGTGTCTTTTTCAAATTATAATACTCCCCAGAAATGTTTTTAAAAAGATCAACAGAACCAGCCATTACTAATTGGTTCAATATAACCAGACTGTTATGAGAGACAGAATTAAAAAGAGATCTTCATAAGTTGCAGAAGTGCATAGAAATAAAATTAGTTTAAGATTTTTGTGTGCTCGGTTATTGCCTCCATTATCCCTATATACAGGAGAGTAAAAATGTCTTCAGCAGTGTATTATATTCTCAACCACAACTGTGTCAGATGTAAGATATATGAACACTATATTGACAGAACTGAAAAAGGGGAAATTGTGACTAGTCTACAATTTGCCGCTGCTGCAGTTGGGTCATGTCATCATGATCCAGGTACCCATCTTGCAATTACATTAAAGTAAGCTGCAGTCACACGATAACCATTTGCAACCTTCCCTACCAACTTCTCAAAGAAAAGTCAATGAAGAAGTTGGTAGGCAACAATTCGCTCTCATAAGTCATTCCTACTGCTTTTTCTCCCAGCCTCCCCCTATAAATCTCTGAGAAATATACTCTGTAGTACCCCCGTCTCCAGAGCCCACCTGCTGTCGTTGCTCCCCAGCTCCCCATTCCCATGTTCTTTACCTCCCACTTCTTCCCGCTTAATAATCCATGCAGGCATGGGGTTACAACAAGGAATGCCAACCTTTTAGTTATTAAATGGCATTGTGCCTTATGGTAGCACAAAACCTGACATGCTATCACTAAACATGATATTGTGTTTTATGACCACACTCCCAATTGCCATTGAAAACAACATCAAACAGAGTCAATGACAAAAATAATGTGACACTGATCCCTGGTCTTTCTCCTGGTATCAACCCAAATTAATGAAAGGGTTTCCTTCCACAGATATTATGTGGCTGCCCAGCATTAGTGCTAAATCCAGGAATATCTATTCTTAGACTGATGCAAGCCTATTCAAAAATCCAATAAATCCATAACAAACAATTTCTTTTCTCCAAATGTTGCTACAGTTTATTCTACTAGATCCAAATTTGCAGGAAACAGAAATATTGCCAATGTCATGGGTACTAGTGCTAGTGGGCTCCAAACTCATGAACTTTTGCAAAAGCCTCAAGTATATATTAAGTAAGAAAAACAATATGTATTTTTCCAGCATGATGCAGAACATTTCCCAGTATTCAAGCAGTATGTACCAACACCTTCTTTTGACTGTTTCACAGTCAGCATAGGTCTATAATCTACAGAATAGGACTCCAGACCCCAGTAATTAGATCCACTCCTAAACCTCATTGGAACTTCCAAAAACAGAATACTTCTGCCAAGCGAACTGATGCTATATTGGATGGGTCAAAGCAATCCCTAAGAACTGTGACAGGTTTGTTAGCTTAATTAAATCTGTAGCTAAAAGAAACATTCCCAGAGGCCACCATAAATATTATGTCTCTGGATGGAGTGAGGAAATAAGTCACTTGTGCAATGAGTTTGAACAGGACAGTAATCTGGAGAAAGCAACTGAATTGCCAATGTCTCTGGAGAGAGCTAGAAAAAAGAAATAATCCAGGATTGTAGAAAATCTAAACTTTATCCCTCTAATAGGAAAACCTGGTCCCTCATCCAAAAATTGGACTCATCATCTGTACCATCCAGAAAACCAGGGCTTTTTTTTGTCATAGAACGCCCAGAATGGAGTTCCAGCACCTTTTTTGGATGGAACTTTGTAGGGTAGGCAAGGCGGGTTGTATGACATGTGTGAGTTCCGGCACCTTTTTTTTGTTTTTACAAAAAAAAGCACTGCAGAAAACATTCTACCATCAGTGTGGAATCCATAGTGAACCATATTATTTCTACTTCAAGGACAACAAGACATACAAAATTCACCAGACAAATTAGATCTGAACTTAGATTACTGAGGCAGGACCTTCTACTACATGCTTTATACTCACACTCATTTACACCAGAAGTGTAGAGGGGACTGGATTCTTTACAAAAAAAAAAAAAGCTACAGGATTTGATGCCATGTACCAAGAACTACTGAAGAACTGTGGACCAGCAATTAAACAATGTCTTGCCTCCTTTTTTAGTTTCATACTATACTCAGGATGGCTGTCTCCTATATTCAAGAAGACCAAAAATATTGCAATTTTGAAATCAGGGAAGGATCCTAAAGCTCCCGAAAGTTACAGGGCAATTGCTCTTCTATGTGTCACCTAAAAACTTTTAAAAAGACTTGTGTTAAACAGAACAACCTTAGCAGTAGAATCTGTAATCCTAGTTGAACAAGCTGGATTTTACCCCAAACACGATTGTAGTGATCAAGTCCTTAGATTAACTTTCTACCTGGAGAATGGATTCCAAAGGAAAAGAAAAAAATTCTCTTGTTTTTCTTGACCTCTCAGCAGCCTATGATGATGAGAAAAGGACTTCTCAAAGTAATAAAGATTTGTACTTTGTATTAACACCATTGCCTTGATGGAAAGCAGGTTGAGTAACAGGTTATTACAATTTTTATAGAATTCAATAGAAACAGATATCATAAGTTGAATAATGGACTTCCACAAAGGTCAGTGCTATCCTCTGCTCTTTTTACATCCATGATCTGCCTGGAACTGTTTCTCGGAAATTCATTTATGCCAATGATATCAATCTCATAATCCAAAGAATCAACTTCAATGATGCAGAAGGCATCCTCTCTCAATATCTCCAAAAATTGGATGACCACCTAACAAAAACAGAAGCAGCCACATTCCACTTTAGCAAAATGTACATAAATTACCAGCCTTCAGTGAAGTTCCAGAACTGTATTTTACAATACAATAATTCCCTGAAATACCTGGGGGTAACACTGGACAGATCACTAACCTTCCAGCAACACCTGGAAAAAACAGCTGCAAAATTGAAAAGTCGCAACTATTTACTGAACAGACTGGCTGGAACATCCTGGAGTGCTGATGCTAACCTCCTAGGCTTTGGTTTATTCCACAGCAATGTCCAACTCTGCTAGACAATGCATATCATCTCTGGCACATTGCATCCCACTTCTGTGCACTAGTTACTTGTACTTAGCAATATCATATTGCCCCACATTGTAAGACAACAAACTCTCATTCGGCTATGGCCAAGGATGCTGAGGCCCTCCCTATTCATTAGGACAATGCACAGTATATCACAACATTGAAATCCTGTAGACCAGCTTGGAAAACAGCTATTCACTTAACATCTACCCAGTTTAACTCAGAGAATGTCTGGATACGGGAATAGTCCAAGGTACCTTCTTGGGCTTGACCATTAATGATCCCTCTACTAAATCACTTGGTTTTGACCTGTCTTGCTTTGTCTGGTTAAAATTGAACAGAATTAGGTGTGATACTGTTGGAAATGCTTCAGTCCTATATCAATGGGAATGAAAAGATTTCCTTTGTTGCGATTACAAACTATTTGATTTGCAAACTATTAAACATATTGTGCAAGATTGCTCATAACATGCATTCTCTTGTTTTCTAGAAGATCTGCATGAAGCAATGCCAGAGGCAATCGCGTAGAGAGCTGAACTGGACATCCAGTTATGAGGCCACCCTCTTGGAAGTTTTGCTTATAATCACATGGACTATGTATATATGTTTACTTTTCTTCTGTCATATTCTCATCATATGCTAAATAATAATAATTGTTTCACAGTAGTTAACAGTGAAGTACAGCGAGGGAAAAATTATTTGATCCTCTACTGATTTTGTATGTTTGCCCACTGACAAAGAAATGGTCAATCTATAGTTTTAATGGTAGGTTTATTTTAACAGTGAGAGACAGAATAACAACAAAAAATCCAGAAAAATGCATTTCAAAAAAGTTATGAATTGATTTGCATTTTAATGAATGAAATAGGTATTTGACCCCTGCAAAACATGACTTAGCAAAACATTTAGATGTTCATTGGCAAACTACAGGCCTGTACATGTGCTTTCTTGAGCAGGAGGAACTTGTGGGCGCTGCAGGATTTCAGTCCTTCATGGCATAGTGTGTTTTTGCCAATTGTTTTCTTGGTGACTATGTCCCAGCTGCCTTGAGATCATTGACAAGATCCTCCCATGTAGTTCTGAGCTGATTCCTCACTGTTCTCATGATCACTGAAACTCCACGAGGTGAGATCTTGCATGGAGCCCCAGACCGAAGGAGATTGACAGTTATTTTGTTTCTTCAATTTGTGAATAATTGCACCAACTGTTGTCACCTTCTCACCAAGCTGCTTGACGATAGTCTTGTAACCCGTTTTAGCCTTGTGTAGGTCTACAGTCTTGTCCCTGACATCCTTGGACAGCTCTTTGGTCTTGGTCATATGGAGAGTTTGGAATCTGATTGATTGATTGCTTCTGTGGACAAGTGTCTTTTATACAGGTAACAAGCTGAGATTGGGGAGTGCTTAAAAGGAGTGCTCCTAATCTCATCTCATTACCTGTATAAAAGACACCTGGGAACCAGAAATCTTGCTGATAGGGGATCAAATACTTATTTCACTCATTAAAATGCAAATCAATTTATAACTTTTTTGAAATGCATTTTTCTGGATTTTTTATTGTTATTCTGTCTCTCACTCTTAAAATAAACCTACTATTAAAATTATAGAGTGATCATTTCTTTGTTAGTGAGCAAATGTACAAAATCAGCAGGGGATCAAGTTAATTTTTTCCTTCACTGTAGCACCTCCAATGTTCAGCACCAAGTCTCCAAAAGGTTATTGCTCTTAGCCGTATCAAAAATCACTGAGAAATCCAGAGTATCAACAAGTTGTATTCTCTATTTCTCTCCCACTACATTCTTCTTTAGGAAACCAAAGTACTTCCATGCCAATCTAGGTATGAACTGAAAGGTCCAGCTAATTTGTTTCTCCTAGGAGTTTCAGGATCAGCAACATTATTGCTTTCTCCACTCATGCGATTAAAAATGGAATATTGGATTTAATATCCTATGGGTTAAAACACTGAGGAAGGTACTTGGATAAGCAGTGAAATGTTTCAAACCAAAGAAGAAGCCCAGCTGCCATGATTCAACTTTCAGGATCCTATCAGTTGTTAAAATTAAGTAACAAGACATTTCAATAACATCACTTTTTCTATAAACGAAGTACAAGTTTTATTTACTCAAAATTCTCAACAAGATTTTTATGAAGATTGTGTGGTCAGGGTTTTAGAATCATCAGTGATTCACAACTCAAATTTTGAACAGAATATTTACCTTTAAAAGCTAGATTTTTACAATGAAGATTTTATTTTTAAACTAGTTAAAAAATACTGATGAAGAAAAAAGATTAATCAAAAATATTATGCAATAATTATTTTTCAATCCAGTAAAATACATTTACTTAAATGAAAAAAATCTAGGAAAACAAAACATTCTAAAATATTTCTCTCTCTCTCTCTAAATAACACTGCAATATTTGCCTGACTAACATCCAAGAACCAAACTTGCCAATAAAAATGCTACAATTCATTTTGGGACAATAAAATCTCTTTGAAAAAAAACCAAGCTGAACTCCTAAGAGGGACATTCTGAAGCACAAGAAAGAACATCAAGATGTTTGTCTTGACTTGCTACGCTGCAGAATTCAATATGGTACTTATTCACCTCAGCAACATATTTGTATTACTTATTCTCACACATGCTACCTTTACACTGAGAAGCATATCCAATAAATTTGCCCAGTTTCCTCTTTAATGGCCATTTGTCCCTTGCTCTGAACAGTAAGTTCTTTTATTGTGGAAGTGCCAAAAGATATAATTAAAAACAATCCTATTTCAGTTGAACATTTCAAGTAACTGAAAATGCATAAGCAAAAAAAGAAATGGAGGAATGCAAAGGGTTTGTTTTATTTTAAATATTTAAATGCATGTTTATAATGACATTATATTTAAAGTGATTTCCAACATCAAGAAAATAATAAATAAACTGCAGGAAAATCAGTTGAAGTTATAAAACTAGTAGAAGCAGCAATAAAACAGTAGCTATCAGTGATTAATTTAAAGGTGGTACAATCTAAAACAGGGGTCCCCAACCCCCGGTCCATGGACTGGTATTGGGCCACAGCATGCCAGCAACTGGTCCATACAAACAAGCAAAGCCCCATCCGTGAGATGCAGGCAACAAACAAAACCACGCCCCTCTGGTCCGCGGAAAAACCTCTCTCCACCAGTCCCTGATGCCCAAAAGGTTGGGGACCTCTGATTTAAAATGTCAGCTAAATTATAAAATTAGTATTGACACCCAAACTTCCCATGTCACTCACTATCTAATTTTTGAATGCAAAGACACAGAAACAAATATCTATGTAAAGAGAAATATTTAATTCTGGGCTACTTCATTAAAAAAGTAGCATAAAAGAACAGAGCCATTTATTTCTTTATAGTTGAAAGTGAGCCCTTTGGACTGTGCCAGAACAATGAGAATTTAAAAATTTGTTTTCAATTCAGAAATAAAATTCCCAAGCTGGCATATTTTAGGACTTTCTTTTTCCATTTATAAAAATCTTCATTTTGCATTAAAAAATGAAACAATGAATTATATACTTTGGTAACTTTCTTGCATGTTAGGGTCAATACCTGTGAATATAGGATACTTTCTATCAAATTAAATGTTTGCTTCATAGAATCCTTTTCATTTCACTGAGTAGTGATGTTTGGACATTTTCAACAATGGATTCAATAAATTAGATCCTCAATGGGGTGCTTCCTCTGATACTCTTTAACCTATTTATACCAGTCCATCCAATATTACAATAATAAATTGCAATCTGAGATGCTAGAAAACCACAATATTAAGATGTTCCTCATGCTTAGGGGAAGAAATTCTGTCACATAGGGCACTTAAAATACATCTTCTAGATGTATCTTAAAAGTGAGTTGTCTATTTCAGGACTCATGCATAAATGCTAGTTTCAAAGATGGCATCACTTTCTTATTCCTCTCTCCCATTTTTTTTATTTGCTGATTGGCTATGATTAAATCCTTATTCTCACTGTCAATCCATGAAACCGGTAGGTAGTTATAAGCAGCAGGCAAGCAGCATTGGCGACAAGAGATGGTCCTGGATTTCTTTGCTTCTCACTTATTCAATATGAAGTACTATTGTTCTTTCCCTGCTTTGTTCATCAAGACCAGCTATAATGTTGTGCCCCAGTTCTAATCCTTCTACAAAAAAGGAGACTAATGTACTTCTTCTCTTCTTCCTCTCTATTTGCTGTATTAAAGTATGCAGGTCCTATTCAGTTCTCCTATTCAGTAAATACAGAGCTGCAATCTTTTTCTCCTTCCAAACATAACATTTATCATATACCTATGCCCAAGGAATTCAGATGGGGGGGGAGCTGAAAAGGACATGGCACTAGTGGGCATTAGTGCATGTATATAATGCAAATTCAACAGAGCCAATTCTGGCCTTTAGTTCAAAAACTATTTTGCTGATCTCACCAAAGTTTACTCTGATAGTGCTATGATTAAAGGCCATAAGATTAAATATACAGGTAATCTTTGAAAAACATCAGGCCACTTAATGACTATGCAAAAACTCAAAAACTACACCCTACTCATTTCAAATTTACGACAACTGCAGTGCTCCCATAGTCATTAGCCCTTACAATGGGAATGTTCAACCACCCTCTCCATCATCCCTCCCCAATGGGACCCCATAGCACTTGGGCCTACTCCCCATGCCTCCTGGATGCAGCTGCCATTTTCACTACCCCAACAATTCCTTGCACAAATGGCAACCGCTTTCCAAACTTCTGCTCCAATCAGCTGGCTGTCAGAAGGCTGCAAAGCTGTCCTGGCTCTTGCTAGGCTTTAGGAAGCCATCCTTTGCATGCATACAAAGGCAGCAGCTTTACGACAAGCTTCTCAAAACCTTTCCCTTGCTTTAACCTCCTCCCTCCCCCAGAAAGCCACAGTTCTTCAATAAAGAAAAAAAATCTTTTTCCCCTCTCCTTCCTCAATTAGATACAAAAATTACTCTCCATTTCTGCTCTCCAATCTCTATCCCTTTTAAAAACCTTATCTTGACTTCAGGTTGAATAGTAGAGGAACAAGCAAAGAAAATCCTTCTGTAGCTTTCTGCTTTGAGGAGCTGCAGAAAAAATTCAGCCCTGCAAGTTTAAGCTAAAGCTCAACATACGCAGCAAAACTGGAACATAATAAGCCAGTTCCTTAAAAATCTTATTTTGCTGTTTATGCAGCAAAACAGGAGAGAAACTGTTCTGACTGCCTTTAAAACCCAGCTAGAACTCACTTTTAAGTCCTACCTGGATTCTTCAGGTAGTCACACAAATAGCAAAACAACTTTTCAAGGACCCAACATCTCCCATTTTGTTGCACATATGCTATAGCTGGCTAAGCTTTTGGAACTGAATTTTTTCTGCAACTCCTCAAGGCAAAAGGCAGCAGAAAGATTTTCTCTGCTTCCTTGCTTCTATTCCTCTACTCTTCAGCCTGAACTCAAGTTAAGCATTTTAAAAGGGATAGAGATTGGACAGCAGGAGTTTAATTTTTATACCTAATTGGAGGGAGGGAGAGGTTAAAAAGTCCATCCCTCTGAAGTTTTTTTTTTTGTTTGTTTATTGAAGAAGTATGGCTTTCTAGGGCAGGGAGGGGGTTAAAGCAAGGGAAAGCTTGTCCTGAAGCTGCTGCTCTGCACACAAGGATTGGCTTCATAAAACCTTGCAAGAACCAGGAGAGGCTTGTAGCCTCTCTCTAGCCAGGAGATCAGTGGCCAGCTGATAGAACTGAAATATTGGAACATTGAGAAGTCCTCACTAGTACTACATCCACATGGAGAGAAGTAAGCAGTGGTATACCACCATGTTCCACCTTAGGCCCAGTATTCTTCAATATCTTCATAAATGACTTAGATGAGGGAATTGAAGGGGAACTCATCAAATTTTCACATGACACCAAACTGACAGGAGTAGCCAACACCCCAGAAGGCAAACTCAGGATCCAAAAAGATATTGATAAAATAAAATATTATTTCTGTTCCAAGTTATTCCAATAAAATTAGAGAAAACATTCTTTCAAGAATTAAATAAATTGGTCACCAAATTTATATGGCAAAGGAAAAAACCCAGGATTAAATTAAAACTCTTACAAGATATGAAAGATAAAGGGGGATTGGCGTTACCAGAGTGGGAAATATATTACCAAGCATCAAGCTTAACTTGGCTAAAAGATTGGATGGATTTGAAAAATACTAGGGTTTTAACAATAGAAGGACATGACTTGCAAGCAGGGTGGCATGCTTTCCTATGGGACGAAAAATACAAAATACACAAATACTTTCAAAGACACATAGTTAGGAATGCATTGCTACAGACTTGGGAGAAAATAAAACAAAAACATTATATAAGAA
>NW_015386738.1:1126822-1156769 GCF_001527695.2 Protobothrops mucrosquamatus | reverse complement strand
AAGAAAAGGAAGACACAGAATACTATTTAATATGGAACAAGTGGTATGACTGGCTGGAGAGTAGAAATAAGAGAGAATAAATGTGGAAAGGTTAAAAGTGGAAAATGTGTGTATAATAATGTATGAAGGAAGAAAAATGCAAATAAGAAATAATGGGGCAACAAGGACAAATACTCTAAAGAAGAATAAGGGGGGGAAAATGTAAATAATAGAAGATTACTGTTACGAAATTGCTGTTAAAATATATACTGTGTATATATGTGTGTTATGTTTTGTTTTGTTTTGTTGGTTTAAATAATAAAACTTAAAAAAAAAAAGATATTGACAAACTTGAACAATGGGCCCTATCCAACAAAATGAGTTTCAATGTGAGAAAAGCAAAGTCTTACATTTAGGCAGGAAAAACCAAAGGAACAAATACAGATTGGGCAAGACCTGGCTTAAAAACAGTAACTGTGAGAGGGACCTTGGAGTCCTAGTGGACAATCACTTGACTATGAGCCAGCAGTGTGCAGCAGCAACCAAAAAAGCTAATACAATCCTGGGTTGTATAAACAGAGGCATAGAATCAAGATCACACGAAGTATTATTACTGCTTTATAAAACCCTAGACCATACCTGGAATACTGCAGCCAATTTTGGTCACCATATCACAAAAAAGATGTTGAGAGTTTGGAAAAAATTCAGAGAAGAGCTACTAAGATGATCAAAGGCCTGGAGACTAAAACATAAGAAGAATGGTTATGGGACTTGGATTTGGCTAGTCTAAAGAAAAGAAGAAATAGGGGAGACATGATAGCAGCGTTCCAGTAACTGAGGGGCTGCCACAAGGAAGAGGGGGCCAGGTTATTCACCAAAGTACCAGAGGGAAAGACGAGAAACAATGGTTGGAAACTGATCAAAGAGAGAAGCAACCTGGAATTAAGGAGAAACTTCCTAACAGTGAGGACAATCAACCAGTGGAACAGCTTACCCCCAGAAATCGTGGGTGCTCCATCACTGGAGATTTTCAAGAAGAGACTAGACATTCACCAGTCTGAGACGGTATAAGTTCTCCTGCTTGAGCAGGGGGCTGGACTAGAAAACCTCCAAGGTCTCTTCCAGCTCTATATTCTATATTCTATATTCTATTCTATTCTATATTGGCCTAGTGTGATTGGACATACTAGGAATTTGTCTCTGGTACATAAGCTCTCAGTGTGCATACAAACAACCAAGTAATTAGATCAAAAATCATAAGAAACCATCATAATTCATAAGATACAAACAAGTAATAAATCATAAGATACCAATATGAGAAAGTAGTAGGAAAGAGAAGAAAATGAGAAAGATAAGAAGGATAATAGCAATACAGCCCTACTATATAGGTAAATATCTTTAGGCTTAAGACAATGCTGTTTAACAGAGTAATTTTGGGGAAGAAAACTATCTTTGTGTCTACTTGTTTTGGTATGCAGTGCCCTATAGAGGCAACCTGAGGGGAGAGGTTGAAAAGGTTTATATCTAGGATGTGAAAGCTCTGAAAGGCTAGGGAACTAGTCCTTTTTTTGTCCCAGAAAGGAAGGGAATCTTGGCAGTAGGAAGGGCAGGAGCAAAATTAGAAAAGCAGGTCTACCCAGCATTTTTCTTCACCAGTTTTTATCTCTGGCAAAATAGTTAGCTGTGCAGCAGGTCAGAGAGTGGGAAGTGGAGCATGGGTATTTCAGGGTGGTAGAAGCCTTGGAAGGCCTGAGGCAGGTGGGCTTGTGCCTAAACTAGGTCTCCAGAATCTCCCCAACACCCAAGCTCCATTTAACAATACATGCCTTTGTTTAATAAATGCACTGGGGAGAGCAGGGATAGGTAGTCATTACTTGAGGCAATTTGTTTAATATTGTCCTAACATCCCACCTAAATATACAAGGTCCATTACGGTCGTAACTGAAGGACTATCTGTAATAAATCTCCATACATAATGCTCCCTCCTATTTTTGCCCCACAACAATAATGCTCTGAGGTAACTCAGGCCACTCTGAGAATGACTGGCCTAGTTACCTAGTGAGTTCTGTGGGTGAGGGTAGAATACAAACTGTAAGCACCAAAAGCACAACTGTAAGGAAGCAAGACAATATAGCCAAAGTTAAATCGTATCTATATGTATAATTTCTCTTGTATTTAAACAGAAGAACACAACTTTTTTGGTCTAAGGAATGCCTCTGAGTAAATTTGGCGGTTTGAACTTCAAAACTTGACGTACAATGGCAACTAGGGTTGGAATTTCCATTGTTAAATGATTTGGTCATAAAGTTGCATCCACATAATTTAGCAACAGCAATGTCTGCAGTCCTGGTTGCCCTTATTAATCAAAAGCTACAGTTGTTTGGCGAAGCAATTTCCTGCCGGCTTCCCACAAGTCAGTAGAGAAGCCAGCTTAAGTTTCAAATCCCAAGCAGCTTGCAAGCAAATCAGCAAACTGATAAGTGACAAGCGGCAGGGGAAGGGTAAAGGGGCTACATGAGGGTGACAGGGAGACAAGCTTTGGGGTGCGTGCATGGGGGTACTCAAGAGTATAAGGGAGATGCAGAGCAATGATCTTGTTGGGTATGGATGCAAGAATGCACAAATAATCAGTGCAGCACAAAAGCAAAGAAACTGGAGAAGAGTATACAGGTGGGGAAGACTTCCTCACTGACTTTCTGGGGAAGCTGATAAGGAAGGTTGCAAATGGTGATCACATGATTGAGGGAGCTACAACTGAGACTGTAAAAATCGATTTCCAAGCACCCAGATTGTGATCCCAAGACCATGAGGATGCCTAGATGGCTAGAATTCCAAGAATTGGTTGTAACCATCTTTCATTTAGCACTGTCTTTACTTTGAATGGTCACTAAATTAATGCTTGTAAGTCAAGAACTAGCCATAATTGTTAAAAAAAATTAGCTTGGTTTATCTGTGTTTAATTATAACTAAAATTAAATTAAACCCTTTAGATTTAGTTAATATACAAGAGTGTACATGTAAATTGACATTCTGTTCTTGTTTTCGATGAAAAACAGGAAAACATTATTATGCAATATTAGAGGAAAATACCTGTAACCAAATCACCACTTGGTCCATGCCATTCAAATATTGGGTCGATCAATTCTGAATTTCTCAGATGATTTGTTAAACACAGAATATGTGGACTGTTATGATGCTGCCTGACATAAACTTTGACTGAAAATATAATTTAATTAATATTTGTTAAAAGAAAGTACATAAAAATAAAATGCATTTAAAATAACAATTATCCAAGTAAAGCTATGCTACTTTCAAGATTTATACATTTACTTAGAAGGTAATCCAATTAATTTCAAGGAAATTTGCTTGTAAGTAATTCAGGATTGCATGAAATAGATTTAATTGGCATACATGAAGAATACATGTGTTTAGACTTTCAGATATAGGATGTCTGTTATAACCAGCAAAGTTATAGCTTTAGTTATGGCATCTCAATAATTAAATGTTACATTAAAAAATAATGCTCACATTCCATTCTTCTATGACACTGATAGATAAGCCAGGATTCACATTTTTAGCAATAGAATCATAGAACTGGAAGGCACCTTGGGGATCTTTTAGTCCAACCCCCTGCTCAGGGCAGGACTCCTTATACCATCCCCCCAAAAATGGTTGTCCAATCCTTTCTTGAAAACTTCCATCGATGAAGCACCCACAACTCCGGGGGGCAAGCTGTTCCATTAATTGTTCTGACAGGAAATTTCCAAATTGAATCTCTCTTTAATTAGCTTTCACCCATTATTTCTTATCCTGCCATCAGATGCTTTGGAGAATAAGTCAACTCCCTCTTCTCTATGACTGTCCATCAAGTATTGGAAGATAGCTATCATGTCACCCCTAATCCTTCTCTTCATTAGACCAGACATATCTAGTTTCCTCCACTGTTCATTGTAAGGTTTAGCCCCCAAATCTCTATCATTTTTGTTACTCCTCTCTGAAGAACTGGATGCAGCATTCCAAGTATGGCTTTACTACTACAACGTAGAGCAGCACTATGATTTCAATGCTGTCCTTCTGTTGATATAGCCTAAGATTGCTTTAGTTTTTTTGGCAGTTGCAGCACACTGCTGGCTCATACTTAGATGATTGTTCATGAGGACATCTAAAGCTCTCTCACAGTTACTGCTATTGAGCCAAGTACCATCTATTCTGTACCTGCTTTTGATTTTTCCTGCTTAAGTGCAGGACCTTACTTTTATCATCACTGAACTGCATCCTATTTTGGATAGGACCCAATGCTCAGGTCTGTCAAGATCCTTCTAAACTGCAAGTCTCTCTTCCATGGTGGTAGCAATTCCCTCCACTTTGGTATCATCTGCAAATTTAATGAGCTACCCTTCTATCCCCACTTCTAGATCATTTATTAAGATGTTGAAGAGTACTGCCCCCAAAATAGAATTTGAGGTATCCCACTGCATACTTCTCTCCATATACAGTAAATGCAGTTCTACTGAAGACTACAGGCTGAATGAAGTTGGTCAACCATAAATTTTATTTATTTATTATTTATTTATTATTTGGATTTATATCCCGCCCTTCTCCTCGTAGGACTCAGGGCGGGATATAAATCCATCGGGCGGTAGTATCGTCTACCCCACATTGTTCTATCTTACTAAGAGGTAGGCAGTGATCTATTCACATTGTTTTTATACTATCAAGAAATAAGCTCTTCTTTGTCAAATGCATTATTGAAGTCTCAGGGTGGATTTGATTTAAATCAAGTCGATTTAAATCATGATTTAAATCGTGATTTAAATTTAAAGTAAAAAGGCTTAATTTAAATCAACTAGATTTAAATCATAATTTTTAAAGAATAACTGTCATCTCAGTCCTGCAGCGGCTCCTCCTCTGACCCGCTGTTGACTCACCGATAGTCCCATTCACTTTAATGAGATGGCTGGTGATGCGGCAGTGACACAACAAGGTGAGGGACATGGCGGGCAGGTGAGTGGATGCCCACTAACAGATGGACTCATTCTTGCTGGTAGTTAGAATTTTTAATATTATTTGCAAACAAAATGAAGGTTTCCTATTTAGAATAATAAGCTGTCAGGTTAGTAAAACAGCGATATCAGAACCAATTTTAGGTTAATAGGTTAATCACACATACCGTGTTTCCCTGAAAATTAGACCTACCCCGAAAATAAGACCTACCCTGATTTTTGGGGGTGGGCCTAATATAAGCCCTACCACAAAAATAAGCCCTAGTCAGGACCCTGTCCACTCCGTTCCACCTCACTGCCGCAATGGGGCAGGAGAGCACGTGTCACACTGCTGCCACCACAACAAGGCAAGGCAGATGGGGGAGGGAGTGGAGCTTCAGGGGCCCCCTAGCCAGGCCATTCCTTGCTCGGCAACCTTCCCTATCACTCCCCTCCCAAGCCGGATTACCATGCTATGGAGGATGGGCAGGATAGGCCTGGTCCCCCTCCGCCGTTTCAGAGCCAGGGAAGGAGTCATGGCGAAAGGCTCCGCTGCCGCTGTGCACCACTGGAGGGCTTTCTTCATATTTCACCCCACAGATCATCTGCCCAGCAGCAGCCAGCTCTTCCTACTCCACCAACTATCCCATGGCTTGCGCCGTGACCAGGCAGTGCAAGCCTCCCCTGGCGGCTCCCTGCGTCAGCACTGTCTTCACTACTGGAGAGAACGGAGAGCAGAGAGTGTCTCTGTGCAGCGATGCAAAGCAGAGAAGAGTACTTGGTTGCCACCCTGCATCTCCCTTCTCCGTTCTGGAAATAGCAGTCACATTTCCTGCCGCTTCTCCTCCCGGCGCTGCTGTAGAGTTTGGCGCACCATCGGCCAGCTCCTCTCTCTTCCTGAAAGCTTTTCTTCACTAACCTGCTTTCCAGATCTAGCGTGTTTCTCTCCTGGTGCTGGGAAACGGAGTTTGTGGGACTAAAAAAAGTTCAGTCAGACCTTTCAACTTCTTACATTTTTTTTGCAAGAAGTTGGAAGATCTGACTGAACTTTTTTTAGTCCCACAAACTCCGTTTCCCTGCAGAAGGAGAGAAATGTACCACAGCTGGAAAGCAGATTAGTGAAGAAATGCTTTTGGGAAGAGAGAGGAGCTGGGTGGTGGTGCGCCAAACTCTGCAGCAGCGCCGGGAGAAGCAGCAGGAAACGGGGCTGCCATTTCCAGAACAGAGAAGGGAGATGCGTGGCGATGCAGGGCTGCAAGCAAGTACTCTTCTCTACTCTGCATTGCTGCACAGAGACGCTCCCCTCCCCATTCTCCGTTCTCTCCAGTGGTGGTGATGGAGGTCTGGCAGAGGGAGGCGGCAGGGGAGGCTTGCACTGCCTGGTCATGGCGCAAGCCACAGGAGAGTTGGAGAAGGTGGCGGCTACCACTGGGCAGATGATCTGTGGGGCAAAGGACGAAGCCCCTTCAGCGGCACACAGTGGCAGCAAAGCCTTTCGCCATCAGTCCCCCGCCAACTCCGAAATGGCAGAGGGGGACCGGGCCTACCCCACCCATCCTCCATGGCATGGCAGTCCAGCTCAGGAGGGCAGTGAAAGGGAAGGTCACCCAGCAAGGAATGGCCTGGCAGGTGGGGACCTGAAATAAGCAGGTGCAGGGCGGGTGGGGCAGCTCCATCCCCTCCCTCCCTGCCTTGCCTTGTTGTGGCGGCAGCAGCGCGATGTGCCATGCAGTCTCCTTCCCTGAGCGGCTGCAGAAGTGGGCTGGCAGCCAGGCAGGCGCCTGCTGGAAGGGGCTATTGGTGCCACCAATGCGAGGCGAGGCAGGTGTCACAAAAAATATAAGACATCCCCCCAAAATAAGACCTAATGCCTCTTTTGGAGGCAAAAATAATATAAGACCGGGTCTTTCTTTCGGGGAAACACGATAGTTGGAGAACTATTCAAATTCTTTTATTTAATTAAAACACTTAGAGCTTGGTACAGATGCATTTTTCTTCAAACAATCATTCAGTTTGTAGTGTACATAGATTTGCAAAACAATGATCTAAAAGAATATTCCTGAACTTTATTTTATGATTTATTTCATGGTTACTGTGAAATTGTGTGAATGCATCAATGCAGTGCATGTTATCTCAGCTTGCAAAATTTGGAAATGAGTTTACCAAAAATGTAAATATTGCCGAATATAGAGCCTCATGCTACATAACTAAACTCCATTTCATACTGAATAAACTAAATTATTAATGTATCTTAAATAGAAAACTATATTTAGATTTTTACTCCAAAAGCATTTTATTAAAATAAATTTGATAAAAATCAAAAAAATCCTATTTAAATAAAAAATCTGATTTTTTAATTTATTTTTTTAAAAATCATTGATTATTATCCACTCTGTGAAGTCTAAGTATATTATGTTTGCACCATTTCCTTGATCTACTAATTTAGTCACTTTATCAAAGGCAATAAAACACAATCTGTTTTAAACAAACCCAGGCTGGTTTCTAGTAATCATCTTTTTCATTTGTAGGTGCTCACAAATCCACCACTACTGGATCTAATTGCAGATCCATTGTTTGATTATCTTTTCCAGGATTTCCCCAGATACTGATGTCAAGCTGATTCGTCTATAGTTTTCTGGTTTCACTTTTTTCCCTTTTGAAAATTGTACCACATCGGCTCTTTTCCAGTCTTTGACGGTTCCTCTATGCTCCAGGACCTCTAAATTTTTGTTCAATAGTTCCGAGATCACATCAATTGGCTTCTTCAGAATCCTGGGATGTAAATAATCTAGTCCCAACAATTTAAACTCATCTAAAATGGATAGGTATTCGCTTAGTAAATTTTTCCTTATTTTGAACTGCATTCCTGTTCTGTCTCCCATGGTGCTGCTTTTGATAGGCTGGGCTAAGTTTTTTTCTTTTTTCATGAAAACTGATGCAGAGAAGGAATTAAGCAGGTCCACTTTCTCCCTACTGTCTGTCGCCAACTTGTCATCTTCTTCCACTAGTGGATCGATCATTTCCTTAACTTTCTTATTTCTTTCATATTAAAAGAAATATTTTATTATTTATTGTTATTTTTGGCATTTGTTGCAAGTCTTACTTCATTCTCTGAGCCTTACGTTTCCTGACTCCACTCTTACACATTCAGGCTATTTGTTGGTATTCTGTTCTTAGTATGAGCTCTTCTTTCCATTTTTATACTTCTTTTTGTATCTCGGTTTGTCAGAGCACTCCTTGCTGAACCACACTGATTTCACCTGGTCCCTTGATTTTCTTTCTCTGTGGTATTTTATTTGATTGGGCTTTTTAAATCTCATTTTCAGTGTTTCCCAATATTGAATTATTTTTCCCTTAGAATTTCCTAATCCTTCCTAATTTCTTAGTTTGTTGAAGTCAGCTCTCTGACATTTTTCAATTATTGTGCGTTCATTATATTGAATTTTAGTATGACATGGTCACTCTGCTCCTAAAATTTCTACAACTTCTACCCCTTCATCATTTCATCCATATTAGTAAGGATTAAGTTCAGTGTAACTGACCCTCTAATTTCTTCCTCTACCATTTGGATGATGAAGTTGTCAGCTAGGCTCATCAGGAACCTGTCTGATTTTCCACTTGCTGCAGAATTTGTCTCCCAATTAATGTCCCTCACTACTATCGTGGTGTATTTCCTACACACCTAGCTAACTGATTAACCAAAAATTTATCTATTTTCTATGCTTGGTTGGGTGTACACCTGTTTAGTGTACACCTATAACAATGTCATTTCTTTTTCTTCTAATATTCACCAAATGCATTCAAGAAGTCTTTTATCCTTGGTACTATGTATATCTGTAGAGGTCTGGTGATTTCTTAAATACAGTGCAACTGCTCCTCTCTTTTTTTGGAGTCTGTTTCTTATTACAGGTAGTCCTCAACCTACAACCATTCATTTAGTGCCCACTCAAAGTTAAAACAGCACTGGAAAAAGTGACTTATGACCATTTTTCACAGTTACAATTATTGAAGCATCCGCATGGTCACCTGATCAAAATGCAGATGCTTGGCAACTGGTTCATATTTATGACAGTTGCAATGTCCTAGGATCTTGTGATCACCTTGTCAGAATCCAATTATATTTCATTTCTAGCTACCTACTCTGAAAAAAAACTATTTCTTACTATCTCTGGATTCTGTCATACTATGAAAGGGGAGGAGGATAAGCAAGGGGGTTTTATGACTCTCACTTCCTTCATTAAACTACAAAGTGACTGGATGTTGATTCTCATCAAGAGGACTGACCATAACAATATGGCCATCGCCTTTCATCTACTCTCTCTCTGAAGTCTCGCTTTTGCCTGCAGTGAGGGAAAAGGGGGGGAACAATGTAACGCCTGGGATCTGGGAAAAGAGAGGATGAGTGATCGTTGCCCGAAAGAACTGTGGGGTGGGAGCTGCTTGGGAACACTTAAAACATTGAAGGATGGGAAAGAATTCCCCAGATCCTGTCTAGCATGCCTCCAATCATTTTCTCTTAATAAAGATGCCTGTGGAAAAAGATATTCCAAGAGTTCTGTCTTCTTAAGATGTAAAGTGAGGTGGGTCCTTACATTAGACAGGATCTGCAAAAATAGTCCACCTGGAAGGGAGAGCCTTGCCGGGAGACTTTGCAAAAAATAACATGTCAGACGACAGACCAGGGAAGGGAGAAAGCCCCCCGGAAAGGGAGCCGCTGCCCCGACTGAAAACCAGACATTTCACCAGAATGCCCGATAATCCTAGGGATGGAATGGTTAAAGAAATAGAACCTCTGGGTGAATTGGAGGATGGCAGAAATCAATTTCCCGAAAGGGGATCCTATGGACTTAAAACCCCAAGGGGATCTACCAAAATTAATAACGGAAAAAGCATCCATGTGAGAGGAAAAGGGGCTACCAGAAATACCAGAGGAATACAGAGATCTTGCTGAAGTTTTCAGCAAGGAGAGGGCGGATGAGCTTCCCCCCCACCGACCCACGGACTGTGCCATAGAATTCAAGCCCGGACCAAAACTCCCAAAGCCCAGATTATACTCCATGAGCCCAAAGGAGAAGGAGGAAATGGAAAGATCCATAAAGAAAAACCTAGAAAGGGGGCTTATTGAACCTGCCAAACCTAAAGTGGCTGCTCTGGTCCTTTTTAGAGAGAAGGACGGCTCTTTACGCTTATGCGTGGATTATAGGCTCTGTTCTGGACCGTATAGCTCTATGTAACCCTAACTAGAGAGCATGTATCAGTATGTTAGAATATCTGGCATATATTGGGTTAAGTGCTGTTTCCTTAAGAGATGGATTATGGGAAATGCAGTTTAGCTAGTCAGTCATCTCATGTTAATGGGTCAGTGGGAGGAGTTTCTGAGTTCTTCTCAGGACATACTGGCTACGTGACCAGTATGGAATGCCTTTGGAATGCCTTTGTTCATCCAGCCTCATGTCTCCTAGCCACATGGCTTGGAGGTCCTATGCCAACATGTGATGCTTATGCAGAAGAAGAGGGGAAAATTCATTATCAATTTACCTGTGGAATGAAATATTGCAGAAATATACTTCTGGATGTATCTCTACATAACTGTAAGTCATTGTTTAGGATTCCCAGAATAAAGCAATATTTTCTGTTTATTCTTTTGAGTTATCTATCTGTCCTGGATTGGGCTGAAAGCAGTTTGTTTCAGAATAGTAAATTGATAATGAATTAATTTTCCTCTGATCTGCAACAGTTTGAAGGAAGAAAAATAAAATTATTAGCCTTTCTCTACATCAGCCCTTAAGGAAGTAAAGTAAAGATTCTCTTGCATAGTGAAAGAATGCTCAGAGTTCATATCAGCTTTATAAAGGCAAATAGTAATTGGATGTGGCTAAATTCCTTCAATCGCCTGCAACAGTAATTTGATGGGGCCAGTCTCCCACTAAACGCCTGCAAAGTAAAGCCAGTGTATCTGTTTGGCAGCGTTTCAAAGGTGTGATTCAGATGCAATGTTTTGTTAATTCGCTGTTAACTCTGCAAGTCATCTCTGGTCTGCATGATAAAGTTTATCTGGGTATTGACAAGCATCTGCTGGCAAGGAATCATTGCTAGTCAAACTCTGCATGTTAGCCAACGTTTTAAAGCAAAGAATTTCTTGCATGTGAAGGCTGCATCTCTGAAATCAAGGAGCATGGGCTGTCACCCCCCTCCCCTTTTCTTTGCCGGTAACTTCCAATAGCTTGGGGCAATGAGAGAATTGTTTCAGAAGATTGTCTGTTTCCGTTTGCAAAAGAATTGTTTAAAGACTGCCTCTAAAGTTCAGATAAAGGCTTGGAAAGGGTGATACTCCTCACCTTGTTATATTCTACTTTGGAATAGGCAGGCACTTAACTCTTCACTGCCTTCAAAGAGGAAGCGTCTCTCTCTCTCTCAGCCTGCCTAATGCAAATCAAAGATTTGAAATTTAAGTGTTTAAAAATATGTTGAGTATTTATGCTTGAAGAGTAACAAAGCAACAACATATCTGTTTCTTCTTCATGAGTCTGCTAGCCAAGAAAGAAGGCAGGGAGAGACCCTTCGAGGGCAATAAAAGGGCAATTAACTCTCAACCAAATGCTGCTTTCTTTGTCCACATGCCTTAGCAACAGGTTGCCAAGGAGAGCAATTAAGCAATTAACCTCTTCACTCAGCTATAGCACTGGTGAAAGAAGCTAAACTCCCCCCTCCCTTTGGAATTTCAACTATGCCAATGGGAAGAAGGTACGCAGAGGTCCCAATAGCAATGCAGTAGCATCCCCCCCCTGTGGCCAATTTGTACATGACACCTTCCTTAAGCAATCTTCTTGTAATTTATATGTGGGATTACAACAACTTGATAATTAATTCAGCACATAGCAGGCTCATACCAAGCCAAGCTAAGAGCACCCCATAGAGGGAAAGAAGGTACTTTACTGCACACATCACTAACTACACAGAGTGAATCTGATAGTTAAAGAGCAAGTTATCTAAATTCATCCCAAGCTACCTACACCCCCTAGAGGGCACAGAGTGAACTTCACCAAAAGTAATCACTCACTCAAGCTGACGACCAAGTAGTTCTAGTTTGAGAGAAATTAAGGAGAAGAACAGGCAGCAATTATCCTTGCCTATTATCACAGAGCTGATGACCAAGTGGTTCCAGCCTGCAACATAATGGCCAGGTGGGAGTTTGTAGCTCTACATTTCTCAGTGGCCACTAGCAGTAATGTGGTAATAGGAAGAATTTTGGCTGGCCTTTCTTCAGATGCCCCCTAGTGGTTAAAGGAGGAACTACATGCAAGCCTTTAATCACACCCAGAGAAAGCCCTCTAGTGGACAAAGGGTGAACCTCGAAGGAAGAGCACCCTGGTAGCTGACCCGCAGGAAGTGACCCATTGTGGTGAATGGGAATTGCGCTGAAATACCCACAAACGCAGGAGAACGCACCCAGTGGCGCCTCCACCCACAGATAGCACCCCAGCAGCTGATCTGCAAGTAGCAACCCCTAGTGGTCAAAGAGAGAACTTCTTCAAATTTGCTTCAAAATAGCTGGGAAGAACACTGAGCCTATCCTAGCCATGGCAGAGTGTCCCACTGGTCTAGCAGAAAAGGTTCAACCAACCAGCCTAGATGAGACACCCCAACTGGCCGGTCAAGTAGAAATGCTGCAAACAGCCAACCTTGACCTGTACACAGAGGCTGAAGCTCAAGCCTCAGTGAAGCCAAGGACGTCTCAGGGTCACTATGATCTGAGACAACAAAGAAAGCCTACAGAAGCCATGCACTCATATCTGATGGAAAGATGGGAGTCAAACTACAAGTGCCATGAAAGATGCTGGGAGAGATTACACAAACTCTACCAAGAGCAAAAGGAGGAACTCTGCCCTGAACGTGCGCACACAGTGGAAGGAGATAAGGAAGACGCTCTTGCGCAATGGATGGACTCCGAACGGCAACTCGAAGACATTCAGACACAATTAGGAGATCCAACTTTCAATGGCAAGATGCAAAGCCTCAAGCTACTAAACAAAGAACGTAAGAAGCTTCTAGAGAGCTCACAACATCTCCCAGAGCCCGAGCCTCACACCAGAGACAGACCAGTCGAAAGGGCTGAGTCCGAAGTTTCCCGCCATTCACGTGCACCATCCCAACAACCCATCTCATGTGTCTGAAAAGGCCTCATCCTTTTGCCTTGTATCCAAGGCACATTCCAGCATGTCACAACAATCGCAGGTCACAGGGGCCTCCCGCTTCTCGAAAGCATCTTCTCGTCACAGCCGAGCATCCCGAATTTCACAAACAGAGCAAGCAATCATAGATGCTAAAGCTGCTGAAGCAATCTTTCGTGTGGCACAAGAGGTGTGGCAGAAAAAGAAGGAGCTGGCAGCTATAGAACTCGAAGAAGCCCAAATAGAAGCCAAACTAGAAGCTGAAGCAGTCAAAATGAAGAACAAGCGAGAAACTGAAACATTCAAAATGAAGAACGAGCGAGAAACTGAAGCAGCTCAAATGGAAGCCAAACGAAAGGCTATAGCAGCTAAAATGAAGGCCAAAAGAAAAGACGCTCAAGAAGAGCTTGAGCTTGTTCAAAGACGAGATATGGCAGACAAAATGGCTAAAGCGGAAGGCCTTCAGAAAACACTCCAGAACACCATTTTCCTGCCCAATAGGGAACAACTGGAAAATGAAGATCGGCATAGCCGCGTACAAGCCTACGTGGACAACCAAAGCGCGTTCCAGCATGAGCAGGTGAGAGCGCCACAGCCAGCCACAAGCCCCCCAAGACCGAGTAATCGAACAGAAGAATCTCAACGACCAGATGCGCCGGTCAGCCACAGAGTTGATGTCGCGACACCTAGGTCATGAGATCTTCCCACCGTCGCTGCCCCACTGAACCATACCCTTGATGGCAACCGGATGGGTCCACCAGCAGTGGCAACGGCTACACAGCAGGCAGCACCACAAGATCTTTCCACCGTTGCTGCCCCACAGAACCCACAGAACCATACCACTGATGGCAACCAGATGGGTCCACCTGCAGCGCCAACGGCCCTACAGAAGAACCAGCCGCCGCTCGGGGACGAGATTGAAAGAGCTCGAGCCACACTAGAGTCCCTGCTGCGCCAACAGGAGGCAGCGTCCCAAGGAACCACCACCAGATCTGCCCACAGAGGAGAGTTTCGACCACCAACTGTGCCAGCCTACCAGGGAGCCAGCTACGTTCCACCAGAAAGATGAGAGACCCTCCAACAAGTAAGCGCACAGGAACTTGGGTCCCCTCAGCTCAATGCCAGAGCAGAGGAATTCAGACCAAGCTAACAAGGCCCCTTGCACGTGACATGGCAAAATACCCTCAGCCGACAATACGCTGAAGGAAGTTACCAGCCAGCCATGGCGCACAACCCCGCTCCCGGAAGCGATGCACCACCTCCACCAAACTACAGCGCACACACAGGATCGATGCATCCACCAATATTCATTGGAAGAAGGTTGGACTTGGCAGCCAGAGGCGTACGAATATTCTCCGACAAACCAGGAAGAGACTACTTATTATGGAAGCACATCTTCAAGCACGCCATCCTCAAAGAAAAGGCTGGGCCAGATGAGGAACTTGTCCAGCTGACAGCCTGACTAGGGCCAAAATCCGTAATCACAGTGAACAACATCTTCGCATCCCATCTGGGTAACCCTGACATCGGCCTTGAAAAGTCTTGGGCCACACTTGACAAGGACTACAGTGACAGAGTCCTTGCTCCTGGACCATGTTCTCTCTTTCCCCAACATGAGAATCAATGAACTTCAGCAGCTGAAGACATTCTCGTCGCTCCTCACTCAACTACAGACAGCACAACAGGATCCTGCCTTGCCGGGACTAGCTTGCCTTGACCTGTTCAGGACACAAAATCCTATCATCCAAAAACTACCATGGTTGATATGTGAACAATGGATCAAGTTTTCTCTGGCTTACAGGAAAAGGAACCAAAACAAAATCCCCCCCTTTGCGGTTCTCGCTGAATTTGTCAGTGACCAGGCAGACCTCTACAATGATCCCCTATACCTCTCCATCAGAGAAGCACACTTCCCAACGATCAAGCGAAGCAGTCAAAACTCTGATGTAGTCAAGGGATTGGTCCAAACCACGAAGGACAGAACCATTGTTTCAGTGTACAAAACAGAGATCACGCCTCGCCCAAAGAAGATTCTAGGCGAACCAACACCGAGGAGTTTTCATTCGAACCCTTGTCCAACTAAAAGAGGCCTGACTTGTCCAATGCACAAGTCCTCACACTCTCTAAACGATTGCAGAGAATTTAGGAAAAAATCCCTAGATGACCGAAAGGCCCTACTCAAAGAGAATAGGATATGTTTCAAATGCTGTGACTCTATGGAGCACATGGCCAAAGATTGTACAGTCAGGGTGAAATGCCACCTGTGTGACAGTAACAAGCATCCAGCAGCCTTACATCTAGAAACTAAGAAGCCCTCTGAGGAGACACAACAAGCGACTTCGACGACGGAGACTCAAACTGACTCCGAAGAGCAGCCCAAACAGTATGGGACGTACTACACAGCTATATGCGGCGATTCACCATGCACTCCTTCATGCTCACCCGTCTGTCTTGCAAAAGTCTACCCCAACGGGCAACCTGAAAAGGCAGTAAAGATGTACGCCATACTAGACCCACACAGCAAAGTTACTATAGCTAAGCCCGCCTTTTTCGACCTCTTCGACCTCCCGAGCGAACTGAAGCATTTCGCAATACGTGCACAGTACCAATGCGCACGGCGGGGAGGAAAATCACTGGTCTACGCATAGAAGCAATAGATGAAAGATGTATCTCTACATAACTGTAAGTCATTGTTTAGGATTCCCAGAATAAAGCAATATTTTCTGTTTATTCTTCTGAGTTATCTATCTGTTCTGGATTGGGCTGAAAGCAGTTTGTTCTGTCTGGGACAGAATAGGCTCCTAAATACAATCAGTGAAAGCAACCTATATCCCCTATCCCTCATGAAGGACATGTTATCACACCTCTCGAAAAGTTTTTTTTTTTTTAACTAAACTAGATCTAAGGGAAGCGTACTATCGCGTGAGAATTAAGGAAGGGGATGAATGGAAGACCGCATTTAACTGCCCAATGGGGAGCTACCAATTCAAAGTCTTGCCATTTGGATTACAAGGGGCCCCCGCAGTATTTATGCAATTAATCAATGACGTACTAAGGGAGCACCTATTTAAGGGGGTCCTGGTTTACTTAGACAACATTCTTATCTTCACTGAATCAAAAGAGGAACATGTCAACCTAGTCAGAGCGGTTTTAAAGAAACTGCAAGCCGCCCACCTATATGCCAAACTATCGAAATGCGAATTCCACCAGGAAAGGATAGACTACCTAGGTTATTGCATATCCCCACAGGGCATTGAAATGGACCCAGAAAAGGTCAGAGCAGTATTAGAATGGGCACCACCTCACACAAGAAAACAACTGCAAAGTTTCCTGGGTTTCGCAAACTTTTATTGCCAATTCATCCCCTCATGAACTTACTAAAAATGAAGGGAGCATCCTCAGTAAAACCTAGCCAGCCACTAAAATGGACAATGGAATGCTAAGCGGCATTTGAGAGATTAAAGAGACTCTTTTCTGCCGAACCAGTACTGAGGCACCCAGACATGGATAAGCCCTTTGTAATACAGGCGGATGCAAGTGATGTGGCAGTGGGAGCTGTACTATTACAAGAAAACGATGAAGGGGTATTGCAACCCTGTGCATATACATCCAAGAAACTCACCGAAACGGAACAGTGCTGGCCTGTGTGGGAGAAAGGGGCGTTGTCTTACCTGAACGCCTTTTCTCAGCAGGATGGTGTAGAGTCCACAGATTGGGTTAATTCAGCCTTCCTACTCAGACTAAGACAAAAAAAGCTTTGCCACGCCTCTCTCTGGGTGTGTCTTCCCAGTTTTTAGGACTTGTCGAGGCGAAGAATCCAGACGCAAGGCTCCAAATAAAAAATTAAAAAAAAACAAAACTTATGCCTAGACTAAAGAGAAATGGGGGGGATGTGGACTCTACACCATCCTGCTGAGAAAAGGCGTTCAGGTAAGACAACACCCCTTTCTCCAGCAGGATGGGTGTAGAGTCCACAGATTGGGACATACCAAAGCCGCCCATGTCCCTGAAGGGAGGGAAGTCTAGGCTTGTGTCTCTTGAGAAGCAACCACCTGCTGCAGAACCCATCTCCCAAAAGCCGCATCTGCAGCAGCAAACCTATCAATCCTATAATGTTTAATGAAGGAAGAGGGGGATGACCAAGTCACCGCCCTGCAAATCTCTTCAAGCAAGGCCTGGGTAGACGAGGCTGACGAGACCGCAGCGCTGCGCGTAGAGTGGGCCGTGATCTGAGAAGGGACTGGAAGGGACTGCAAAATATATGCCCTCGTGATACAGGCCCGAATCCACCGTCCGATGGTGGAAGAAGAAACCTTCCTCCCCATTGTAGAAGGATGGAAAGAGATGAATAAGGCCTCCGATTTCCGGAAGGCCGAGGTCCGCTTAAGATAGTGACGCAGAGCCCTGCACACGTCCAAGGTGTGCCACCCTCTCTCCAGACGATGGGAAGGGTTTGGACAGAAGTTGGGGAGTACCAGGTCCTGAGATCGATGAAACCCTGTATTAATCTTAGGAATAAATGCAGGATCCAACCTGAGGATCACCCTGTCCTCGTGGAATATGCAGAGATCCTTCCTAACAGATAGAGCGGCTAGCTCTGAAATCCTCCTGGCTGACGTAATGGCCACTAAAAAGGCGACCTTCAAGGTGAGGAAGTGTAGGGAACACGAACCGAGCGGTTCAAATGGAGAAGTTAACGCTTGTAGTACCTTGGGCAAATCCCAGGACGGGTAACGATGGATCGTAGGAGGGCCTGTGTTAACAGCGCCCTTAAGGAAAGCACCAACCGCTGGGTGGTGAGACAGGGAATCATGGTTCTCGCAAGTGAGAACCGTCGATAACGCCGCTATCTGCCTGCGTATGGCACCAACTGACAGGCCCCTATTTAGCCCCTCAAGCAAATACTCTAATATATCTGGGATAGTGACAGATAGCGGTGAGCGATGCTGTTGCCTAAACCAGGAGCAGAAATTTCTCCAAGTGGCATCGTTGATCCTGTTGGTTGATGGGCGCCTCGAGGCCTGGATAACTGAGATTACCCCAGGGGAATATGCTAGCCTAATTAGACCTTCCCGCTCAAGTGCCAAGCGGCTAGTTGGAGCCACTGCAGATCCGGATGTTGGAGGTTCCCCTGACTGAGAGCTACTCGGTCCAGAGAGATTCTCCATGGTGGCGAGAGCGACAGGTCCACCAGATCTGCAAACCACGGCCGACGTGGCCAAAATGGAGCTATTAAGATTAGCTCCGCTCGCTCTTGTAAGAGCTTGCGAATAGTCGCTTGGAGCAGTGGGAGAGGAGGAAAGGCATAGAGCACGCCCTTGGGCCATTCGCTCCGGAGGGCGTCCATCCCTTCCGCTTGCTCCAACTGGAATCTGGAAAAAAACCTGGGGATCTGTGTATTGGCCGGGGAGGCAAAGAGATCTAGGACTGGTTGGCCGAACCTGTGGGCTGCCTCCCTGAACAAGAGTGGGTCCAGTTTCCACTCTGAATGATCTACGGTGGCCCTGCTCAGGGAGTCCGCCTGCCGATTGTCCTCCCCCGAAATGTGTTCCGCTCTTATGGATTTCAGAGTGGACTCCGCCCAAAGTCCCAATGCCATGGCTTCCTGCATGAGGGACCAAGAGTGTGTCCCTCCCTGCTTGTTTATGTGAGCCTTGGCCGTAATGTTGTCCGTCAGGATCAGCACATGCTTCCCCGTCACGAGGGGTGAGAACTCCCGGAGGGCCAGGTGAATGGCCCTGAGCTCCAGCCAATTGATGTTGTGGGCCAGGTCTGACCTGGACCATCGACCCTGTGCCAAGTGATTGTGAAGATGTGCCCCCCAACCGAGCAGACTGGCGTCTGTGGTCAGAGTGATCCTGATCGGTTCCTTGAAAAGAGTGCCCTTGGACAGGGAGGATGAAGTCCACCAAAGAAGTGAAGCCAGTGTGAGGTGTGGAACCCTGATCTTCGTTTTGGAGGCACTGATGTTGCGTCTCTGAAAGGGGAGGAGGAACCATTGGAGGCTCCTGGAGTGGAGCCTGGCCCACGGAACGATGCCCAGGCAAGAGACCATCTTCCCCAGGAGTTGGGAAAGTCGCACCAGACACACCCATTTTTCCCTGCGGACCTGCCGGGCCAGCATCTGAATGCTGACCTGGCGCTCTGAGGAGAGATAGACTTTGCAGAGATTTGAGTCTATCAGCGCTCCTAGATGGATAAGCCGTCTTGTGGGAGTCGTGTGACTCTTCTTGAAATTTACGGAAAAACCGTGATCCTGAAGAGTCCGGATTGTGATTTCCAGGTCTGACTGGGCTGAGTGAAAGGATCTGGACTGCACGAGTATGTCGTCCAGGTAACACTGTACGCGCACGGGCCTCATCCTTAGATGAGCCGCCAGCACGGCCAAAGTCTTCGTGAAGACCCTGGGAGCCGACAAGAGGCCGAAGGGGAGGGCCCGCTACTGGTAATGCCAGTGTGCGTAGGCGAACTGCAGAAACCTGCGGTGTTCCTGGAGGATCGGAATGTGAAGGTAGGCCTCCGTCAGGTCGATGGAGGAGAGGAAGTCCCCTTTCCTGATGCTTGCCAGGATGGACTTCAGGGTCTGCATTTTGAACTTCCTGTAAGTTAGGAAGTGATTTAGACCCTTCAGATCCAGTATCACCCTCCATCCCCGAGGCCTTGGGGACCACAAACAGGATGGAATAAAACCCGGTTCCTATCTGGTCTGGAGGAACCCTTTCTATGGCCCTGATGTCTAATAAGTGGGCGATTGCTGTCGACACTAGACGAGCCTTTGAGGAATTGTTTGAAACCGGGCACTGTATGAAACGATCTGAGGGTAAAGTTTGAAACTCTAGTGAGAGACCGTGTCTTATGGTCTCCCTGACCCAGGCGTCCGTGGTTGTGCCCTCCCAGACATCGTAAAACAGAGCCAGACGACCCCCAATGGGGCAATCCCCCTTGGCGTCACTTGGACCGCCTGAATGGCCGGCCGCCTGAGCCCCTGAAGGGACGCTTGTTCTGGGACTGGCCCCTGGCTCCACCACCCTGGCGGTCCTGTTGGCGATCCTGCCTAGAAAGATAGGACCGTGAGCCTCTGTGCCAATCCCAGGACTGCCCTGCCTGAAAGGGCTGCCTCCACTCCCAAGAGTCACTGGAGCGAAAAGATGACCTAAGGTAACCTAGTTGGGGTCGCCTATCCAACTTCTTGGATGGGTGAGCCAAGATTTTGCGCTTGTCCTTGCCCTCAATGACATGAGGGTCAAGCACAGCGCCGAATAAGTGCATTCCACCGTACCTGGAAGTTGACAGGCGCCACTTTGCCTTTAGGTCCGTGCGCCACTGTTTCAACCAGAGAAGCCTGCGTGACGCCACTGTGGCAGCAACTGACCGGGCCGAGCATCTGGCCGAATGCAGAGAAGCATCTGCAATGTACTCTGAAGCTGCTACAATCTTGCCTAGAGTTTGGTGTGCTCTGACCTGATCTGGTGGAATGAGAGCCTGAAGATCCTGCAGCCACATGATCGCTGAACGAGCGAAGGAGGATGAGGTGGCCGCCCTTATTGCCCAAGCCGAAGATTGGTGAGCCCTGCGGCACGAGAACTCAAACATTTTATCCTCTGCCTTTAAAAACTCAGCCATGTCCCCGGGAACAGCGGTGTTGGAGAACAAAGAAGCCAAAGGGGCATCCACAGTTGGGACTTCTAAAAGAGATGCAAAGGAAGAGGAAACATTATAGAGCTTTTTATCCAGACTACTTGGAGAAGGAGTGGAAGGTAGGGACGACCACTGCTTTTCCACCGTGGTCCTGAAAACCGATGGACATGGGATCTAAGGTTCCTCCTTGACCTTTTCTGCAAACAGAGGGTTGGTCTCTTGGTTCAAGGAGGTAGATGGTGTCTCCTCGTGAGCCGAGGTGACTTTAACCATGGTTATGGCCTTTAAGAGGAGGGACCGAAATATGGAAGGGTCGAATAGACCCGAGGATGTCACCTGCTCAGGAGCTGGTTCCTCATCCTCTGACAAAATGTTGTCCGCTGCCTCTAGGTCGGTTGATCCCCCCTCCCCTACTTACGATGAAGTCTCTGAGACATCAGAGCAAGGCCCCATATCCTGCCCCTCCTGGGGCGGTGGAGCGGGTGTGGTAGGGGAGGAATGTGAATGTTCCTGGTCCCGGCCGGCAGATGCCATAAACTGTTTGAATGCATGATGCAAAAAGGCTTGGAATTGACTCTGGGACCACATTTCCTCTTGATATCTGGAGCTGGCCCCAACCCCAGTTGGGACACGTCTGCTCACTGGTGTTTGGTGGGACGAAGAAGAGGAGGAGGAATGATGAGGACCAACCTGCTCAGTTTCCCCCTGAGGAGACGAAGATCGTGGAGCATCCTGTGATGATGCAAATTGAGGCTCTAGCGAAGGGGCGTCCAATGGGGCGGGGGAAACCAATTCAGCCCCAGTGGACCACAGCCTCTGTGCCTTGGAGAACTCTCTTTCCAGTGCTAGGTGCCTCCTCGAGGCCTCTCGCTCGGCTGTTTTAGACACTTCCTTTGTAATTAAATTTTTGGTTTTAGCTTTTTTCTTTCTTCCCCCCACTGCTACTTCCTCTGATCTGCGTTTTGATTGCGCAGGGGGACACTGGTCTGAGTTGCCTGGGGCGAGGAACTGTCTGCCATTGTGCTCTGGGTACTCCTAGGCAGTCGTACCCAGAGGTGGGGGAAAATTAACACGCAGATCACGCAGTCAGAGATGGAAAACCGATCCTCACTCTGAACAGCTAACAATGGCAAGAGCAGCCAGACAGCGTTCTCATACTGCCTGTACAGGCCTGTGACTAAAGGTCACTGACTAATTGAAACAGGTGGTCAAACAGGAATATCTTCACTCCTCTCTCTTAGATATGAAATCAGAATGTACACCTTGAGCGGCTCAATGCAGTCAAGTCCCAATCAGGAAAGTAGAAAAGAAGTTCACAGCACCTGCGGTGACTGTGAGACAAATACTTCCCCCCCCCCCCCGAACAGGCCTGCTCACAGACCAAGGCACTCAGGCAATACAATGATACAGTAGAAAAAACCAATTTGGCCTTCAAAATGGCGTAGCCAGGAGGCCCTTGTAAATAACCCCTTGCTTTAATAAGGATAAAGAAACAAGGATTTTATTATTATTATTATTATTATTATTTAGAATAAGGCCTGCAAAATGGCTTCTGTCACGTGACCTTATGTACAATCCCCTGCTGTAGATAAGGGAGTAAGCAGTTAGACTCGGCCTTCAAAATGGCGTCAGCCACGTGGCCCAGCAAAAGAGCGCCCTCGCTAAGACCATGTGGTCAAAATGGTGGCCATGAGATTCAGCGTCGCCAAAATAGGATCGAGGGAAGCTGAAGACCCTTGATAAGAGTTTTGGGGCAAGGATAAGAGAGGGAAAGAAAAGCCTGAATTCTCCCCCCCTTTTCCCCAGAACTTGCATTTGGGATCGCAGCCGCTGCGATCTGAAGGGAGGCTGGAGGCAAGGAACGTTCCAAAAAGCCTGCTGTTGAAGGCGTAGCCGGTTCAGCGATCCGGAGACCGGGGAAAACGCGCTCTCTCGCGAAGAAATGAGCTCCGGAGTCCTCCTGTTGATCCGATCTCCGCAGCCCAGCTGAGCTTCAGGATCGCGGAGGCTTGCCGTTCGATTCTCCCTCGAACGGAGCTTGCAGCCTCCCACTTTCAAGCCCCGAGGGGCAGCAGGGAGACAAGGCAGAGTCCTTGTCTCACCGAATAGGAAAAAAGTTTTTTGAGATAGCCAATTAGTTGAAAAAAATTTGAGAAATTCCAATCTTAATTATATCCAATTGAAGGAAAAATAATAAATTTAATTTGGCCTAGCTAAGGAGCCTTGCAAGAAAACGTCTGCTTAGCTCTAGACTAAGACAAAAAACTGGGAAGACACACCCAGAGAGAGGCGTGGCAAAGCTTTTTTTGTCTTAGTCTGAGCAGGAAGGCTGAATTAACCCAATCTGTGGACTCTACACCCATCCTGCTGGAGAAAGAGGCATACGGGATACGTTGGTCATTACTCACGTGGCGCCAGTTCCTTGAAGGCTATAAAATCCCTTTCCAGGTGTGGACAGACCACAAAAATTTGGAACCCTTGAAAACAGCCAGGAAGCTCAACCCCAAGCAAGCCCGCTGGTCCCAGCATTTTCACCAATTCCACTTTACGCTCAAGCATTTGCCAGGGGGGGAAAGAACTTCCTGGCAGATGCATTATCTCACATGCCCCAATATAACAGCACGCGAGCCACCGACTCTAAACTGATGATGGTAGAATCACAACTGGCAGCATCAGTAACCACCAGAGCCCAAGCTAAATTAAATCCACAGCTGGGTAGCCAAACCGGAATTGAATTCCGGAAAAGTTTGGAAACAGATGAATGGTTCCAGAAAAATAAACACGTGTGCACAATGAAAGACGGGCTGCCTTGGGTGGGGGAAAAGTTATATATATTAACAACCCAAAGAGTCACATTCATGCAGCTTTGCCACGACACAAAATCAGCAGGGCATTTTGGATTTGTAAAAACATTACACTTAATTAAACGGCAATTTTGGTGGCCATCCATGAAAAAGGACATAGAAAGCTACGTGGCCAGCTGCCCAAAGTGTGCAACTGCCAAGAGGTTGCAAGAGAAATCGCCCAGACTGTTACAAACAGTGGCAAATCCCTCAGTCCCCTGGAGGGAAATAGCCATGGATTTTATAGTGGAATTACCAGAAAGCAATAGGAATACTGTCGTCTGGACGGTCACGGACTTGTTTTCCAAACAAGTGCACTTTATCCCTTGCCAAAAGATTCCCACTGCAAAAGCCTTAGCAAAACCTTTCGTGCAGCATATTTACAGATTGCATGGAGCACCCCAACGCATCTTATCTGATAGGGGAGTGCAATTTACGTCTGCATTTTGGAAGGAATTTTTATAACTTTTAGGGACCATTCAGGGACTGACATCTAGCCATCACCCTCAAGGGAATGGACAAGCGGAAAATTCGAACTCAGTACTTGAGCAATATTTAAGATGCTTTATTAATTTCCAACAGTCTGATTGGATGGACCTATTCCCCTTCGCAGAAGTGGCCTACAATAATGCAGTCCACTCCAGCACAGGTTACACTCCTTTTCAAATAGCTACGGGTCAAAGTTTCAACCCCATGCCAGAACTAACCCCAAACAAACCGGCGATATCATCACTGAAAGAATGGATGGAACAATTACAAAACACCTGGCCAATAGTTAGAAAAGCACTAGATGAAGCTAGGCATGCATACAAAACACAAGCTGATAAAAAAAGGGTTGAGCCTGCACTATTCATTATAGGAGAAATGGTGTACTTATCTACAAAATACCTAAAATCCCTACAACCCTGTCAAAAACATGGACCAAAATATATAGGACCTTTTCCAATTAAAAGAATCATAAACCCAGTAACAGTAGAATTAGAATTACCCAAAATTCTTAGGCAAATACACCCAATTTTTCACTGCAGTTTGCTGAAAAGAAAACATCAGTCACCCTTACGGCCAAAAATCCCCCCCAACCACCTCCAATCATGGTGGAAGGCAAACAACACTTCAAGATAAAGGAAATCCTAGACTCTAGGAGATATCATGGGGCAACTCAATACCTAGTAGCATGGAAACACCTCCCCGCCTCATAAAACGAGTGGGTCCATAAACGTCATGTCAGAACCCCGAAGCTATTAAAGACGTTTCATACAGAGTATCCTAACAAGCCAGACTAACTTTTATACTTGTTTTATTTTCTTTACAGGTGGATCTCTCTTATTTTTAAGGAGGGGCAGGATGTCAGAATCCAATTATATTTCATTTCTAGCTACCTACTCTGAAAAAAACCCATTTCTTACTCTCTCTGGATTCTGTCATACTACGAAAGGGGAGGAGGATAAGCAAGGGGTTTTTATAACTCTCACTTCCTTCATTAAACTACAAAGTGACTGGATGTTGATTCTCATCAAGAGGACTGACCATAACAATATGGCCATCACCTTTCATCTACTCTCTCTCTCTGAAGTCTCCCTTTTGTCGGCAGTGAGAGAAAAGGGGGGAAACAATGTAACACTGGGATCTGGGAAAAGAGAGGATGAGTGATCGTCGCCCGGAAGAACTATGGGGTGGGAGCTGCTTGGGAACACTTAAAACATTGAAGGATGGGAAGAATTCCCCAGATCCTGTCTAGCATGCCTGTAATCATTTTCTCTTAATAAAGATGCCTGTTGGAAGAGATATTCCAAGAGTTCTGTCTTCTTAGGACGTAAAGTGAGGTGGGTCCTTACACACCTTTTGCAATCTTGTGATAAGCAAAGTCAATAGGAAGCCAGAGACACTTAATAACCATATTCCTAATTTAATAACAAGTGATTCACTTAACAACTGTGATCAGAAAAGTCATAAAATGGGTCAAAATTCACAACAGTCTTGCTTAGCAACAGAAATCTTGGGCTTAATTGTGGTTGTAAATTGAGGACTACCTGTACATCTAAATGGTGATCAATGAACTATTAACTATATTAATTATGGTAAATAGGTTTCAAAAAAACAGGAAAAGAAACCAACTGTAAGGATTTTATATGGTGACATCTTTAGTTTAACCCTTAACCATAGTTTTTGTTAATTCTGGTTAATGGGAACTTTGTTTTCTTGATTTGTTTCACTTCTCATAGAAAGTAATGAAAGAGAGTAAAGGAATGGCATTAATATTCATGAGGCATGAACTGTGTATTTCATTTAAAGACAAAATATGAATATGTGAATATAGCCAATGCTGAAAACTTCTCCAAAATTTCACATTTGTTTACTGTATACCTGGTAAATTTGTTGATCCTACAACTTTCAGTGCACGAGGATCTATTCTGGTAGAAGAATGAGCTGTCAAAAAAGAGAGAAAAAATAGCATAATTTCAAATCTTAGAAAAATAACTACACACAAATGACTGTTGACTAATCAGAGAACAATAACAGATCAAAGCAACCACAGTCACTTCACACACAATTGCAAGAATACAGAATGAAATGGCCATATTCAAACAATCATCCAAACATTTTAAAATTATTTGTTCCAATATCTCAGGGGCTGCCACAAAGAAGAGGGAGTCAAGCTATTTTCCAAAGCGCCTGAAGGCAGGACAAGGAGCAACAGGTAGAAGCTAACCAAAGAGAGAAGCAACCTAGAACTAAGGAGAAACTTCCTGATGGTTAGAACAATTAACCAGTGGAACAACCTGCCTCCAGAAGGGGTGAATGCGCCAACACTGGAAGTTTTTAAGAAGAAACTGGACAGCCATTTGTCCGAAATGGTATAGGGTTTCCTGCCTGAGCAGAGAGTTGGACTAGATGACCTCCAAGGTCCCTTCCAACTTTATTATTATTATTATTATTATTATTATTATTATTATTATTATTATTATTATTTCAAGATGCCTTGGATAAATGCTGAAATATTACATTCTTCTTTGCTGTTCCCATCATGCTAGATTTGGTGCTAGACTTGCACAGGATAAGTATTTCACTCTATACCCAAATCAGAAAATGCTGGTTTAATATTAGGTATCAAAGCGATAATATCCTAAATAATTTACCTATGCTGATTATCGTTATTCTTTTGAAAAAGCCAACATTTTCATAAATCAAGAATAAATTGGAAGATTTCAATCAAAATTCAATGCATGATCTTATGGCCAATCTCAAAAAAGAGGTAGGGCCAGAGCAAAACATATCCAAATTTTCAAAATTCTTATCAGTCTTTATTTATTAATTTGCAAAACACTATTTATTTATATATTAATCCCTATGAAAAATATAAGACTGATACATTACTTTGACAATTGATTTCTTAGCACATTCCTCGCATTAATTTCAGAAACACAATATTCATTTAAATTATATTTTAATTTCCTATTCAGTTTTGATCAATTTTTAATCAATTCATGTCATTTACTGCACTTATAAATTACTTGCAAATATTAACAGTACTGATTTTTAAGACCATTAAGAACATCTAATTCTGTTTGATGGCTTCAGGTTTCCTTTAAGAGAGCTACTAACTTTGAGAACAAAGGGAAAAGCACTTTGCCTCTAAATATCAAAGTATCTGCTACTGACTGTCATGGTTTCCAAATGTCATTGTGCAGGAAGAACAGAATCAGAATTAAATGAAAAGCTAACTAACAGTTATGTTGAGTGATACAGGGAACAAAAAATATGTTTGGCATAAAAAGTGCCAATCAGCTGCTCTGCTGCCAGATTTTGGTGACAAGCCACCACTAAGTTTTAGAAGCAATCTAAGGCATACCCAAAGCGTTACAGGTAGTCCTTGATTTACAACCACAAATGAGTCCAAAATTTCTGTTGTTAAGTGAGACATTTGTTAAGTTAGCTTTGCCTCCTTTTATGACCTTCCTTACCAGAGTTGTTAAGTGAATCACTGCAATTGATAAGTTAGTAACCCAGTTGTTAAGTGAATCTGGCTTTCCCATTGAGATTGTCAGGTCACAAAAGGTGATCACATGATTTTGAGACAGAGCAACGGTCATAAATATGAACCAGTTGCCAGGCATCTAAATTTTGATCATTTGACTATGGGGATGCTGCAAAGGTTATAACTCTGAAAAACAGTCATAAATCACTTCTTTCAGTGTGTTTGTAACATTGAACAGTCACTAAATGAACTGTTGTAAGTCGAGGACTACCTATATTTGGTTATTGTCCTAGGTAAACATATGGAAACTGCAGATATATATTCAAATGCTATGCCAATTGATGGGTATCTTTGATATCTAAACTGTTAACTAAAGCATTATTGGGCTATATGCAACCTATGGGCATTCATTCCTGGTGTAGCAGAATGAATATGTGATGAAAATGGTAACACATACAGTAAGTTCATGAACTATACAACTTCAGACAATTATATAAACAAATTATTAGCATAGTAATATTAATGAAATGTAACAAAACATGATTCGCACTCTCAGTTAAACAAATGTAATCTTCTTGGAAGAGACTGGAAGTAAATATAAAAAAGTTTGTTAATTTTTCCAACATATCCAGTAGATTAGGGGTCTTCAAACGTGGCCCTTTTATGACTTGTGGACTTGGTAAAGATAAAAGTAGACTAGCTATAGTTTATTTTATTAAATGTCTAATTAAAGTCTAAATAAATTACGTCCACAGTATTTCCCTGACCTATCAATTTAGTCACTTTGTCAAAAAAGAATGCAATTAGGTTTCTCTGCCATGATCTGCAAAGCTACAAATGCTTTTAGTAATAACTTTGCTTGTTTCAAGGTGTTGCAGATTCCTTGCTTAACTTTTCCAAGATTTTCCCAGATATTGATATCAGGGTGTTTTGCCTGTAGTTTCCTAGATCCATTTTTCCTTTTTTGAACATGGGAACCTTAGTTCCCTAGTGCTCCAGAAGTTTTGAAAGATTTGGTTCAGAGATTCCATCTGCCTAGTTCAGAGATCCTTCAGAACCCTGAGATGCAATCCATCTGGTCTTGATGATTTCAAGTCATCTAGAGTGGAAAGGTGTTGTCTTGTTATTTCTTTGCCTATTTTGACTTGTACTCCTAGTCTGCCTTCTGCAGTACTTCTTTTGATAGGTTGGGTTGTTTTTCTTTTTGCATAAAGAGTGAATTAAGAAGTTCTGCTTTCTCCCTGCTACCTAATACTTCCTTGCCAATTTCTCCCTTTAGTGGAATGATCATTTTCTTAACTTTTTTGAATTTTTAACATGCTGAAAGAAACTTTATTTTTATTTTTGGCATTTGTTGCAAGTCTCAGTTCATTCTGAGTGTTAGCTTTCCTGACTTTGTCCCGGCAGATTAGGGCTGTTTGCTGGTGTTGTTTCTTTCCATTTTTTATACCTGTCTTTTATGTTTCAGGTTAGCTGAGAATTTTTTTTTATATACAACCATGCTGGTTTCATATGTGGTCTCTTATTTTTCTTTCTCAATGGTATTGTATTAGTCTGGGCTTTTGTAATCTCATATTTCAGAGTTTCCCAAGCGTTTTGAGTTATTTGCCCTTTCAGATTTCCATTCATGGAATCCTTCCTAAGCTCTTTCTAAGTTTGTTGAAGTCAGTTCTGTTATAAAGTCTAAGATATTAATTTGACTCTGGTAAATTACTTGTGCCTGAATTAATACTGAATTCCAATATGACATGGTCACTCACTCCTAAAAGTCCCTGCAACTTCAATCCCTTCTATAATTTCATTTCTGTTAGCAAGAAATCCAGTATAGCTGATCTTCTGGTTCCCTCCTCTGCTTTTTGGATGACAAAGTTTTCTGCCAGGATCATCAGGAACTTGCTTGGTCTCTCAGCTGGTGCAGTGTTTTTCTTCCAGTTGATACAATTATACTGTATCATGCTTCCTGCACCCCTTAGCTAAGTGATTAGCAAAAAAGTTCATCTATTCCTTTTTTTATTTTATATTAACTCAAATGCATTCAAAATTTTGTTTCTTAGGGATTTTTTGCATTTCTATAGAAGTGTAGTTATTTCTTATATACATAAAGCAACTCCATATCCTCTTTTTTAGATCTGTTTCTTTTGAACAATTTTTTTTTTTCAAAATTTTTTTTTATTATTTTCAACATAAGAAAAAAGCAAACACAAGTACATCACAATTGGAAAACCCCCTCCCCACCCCCCACCCGGACTTCCCAAACCTAATCCCAGGATACTATTCATCTAAAAGTAACCTTATATTAATATCCCTAACTCCACAAAATATAATTCTACATAAATAGGTGAAATATATGTATATATA
>NW_015386738.1:1112289-1123474 GCF_001527695.2 Protobothrops mucrosquamatus | reverse complement strand
GAGTTCTCACCTACATCGTCCACAAGGGACGACTCGGGGACTCAACTCCTACCTCGGGCAGCTCACCTTTCCCCCTATGCCCAGGGGAAAGGTATCAAGCCGTTTGACAGCTGATGCAGGCTGTCAAAACGGCTTTTACGCAGAAACAGGCGGGAGCAGCAAACAGCTGCGTCCAGCGAAGGCGCCTGCCACCGGAAGTTTCTTTTGAACAATTTGAATCCCTCTAATCATACATTCCAGTCATGGGTTTTACCCCATCATAATACAGTAATGGCAACAATGTCATAGCTACCCTCATATATTCTTGGACAAAGTGAAAGAGAAAAAAAAATAAGTACAAAAAATGGAAAGAGGGCCAATAACTAAGGCAGAATACCAACAAATAGCCCAAACCTGCAAAGATTAAGTTAGGAAAGCTAAGGCTCAAAATAAAGACTTGCAACAAATGTTAAAAATAATTTAAAAAGTTTCTTTCAACATATAAAAAACAAGAAAAAAGTCAAAGAAATAATTGGTCCACTAATGAGAGATAATGGCAAGGCAGTAACTACCAGGAGAGAGAAAGCAAAACTGCTTAATTTATACTTTGCATCTGTGTTCATGCAAAAAGATAATACAACCCAACTTACCAAAAACAGAACCATAAAACACAGACAGGAATGCAAATTAAAATAAGCAAAAATAAGGTAAGAGAACACACCTGTCAGCTCTAGATGAATTCAAATCATTGGGTCCTGATGGATTACATCCCAGAGATCTGAGAGAACTGACAGACATGATCTCTGAACCATTGATCTATATCTATCGAAGTTCTTAGAGCACCGAGGAACTATCTGAGGACTGGAAAAAAGCTGATGTGATTCCCATCTTCCCAAAAGGAAAAAAATGGATCTAGGAAACTACAAACTAATCAAAAAGTCTTGGAAAAGATAATCAAGCAACAAATCTGCAAACACTTAGAAGCAAACAAAGTTATAAACAAAAGTGGACACAGATTTGTCAAAAAAAAATCAAGCCAAACAAATCTTATTTTATTCTTTGACCAAGTGACTAAATGGACCGGTGAAATACTGTGGACATAATATACTTAGATTTTAGCAAGGCATTTGACAAAATAGATCACAACCTACTTCATGGACAGCTAGAAAAATGTGGGTTAGAGAGCACCATCATCAGTTGGATTTGTAACTGGCTGAAAAACCATACTCCACATGTAATCCTTAACGGAACTAGATGCACATGGAGGGAGGTGGGCAATGAGGTATGCCAGGGTTCCATTTTAGGCCCAGTATTCTTCACTGTCTGCATAAATGTGGGAATAGAAGGGGAATTCATCAAATCTGCAGATGATACTAAGCTAGTAGGAATAGCCAACATCCCAGAAGAAAGGCTCAAGATTCAGAAGGATCTCAACAGACTGGAATACTGGGCCCTATGTAATAAAATGAAATTCAAACTGGATAAAAGTAAGACTTTACACCTAGGTAAGAAAAAACTTTTGTACACGTTCAGATTAAGCTTGGCTCTGTACCAGTAACATGAGAGGGATCTTGGAAACCTAGTGGCAATTACTTAATTATAAACCAAAAGTGTATGGCAGCAGCCAAAAAAGTCAATGCAATCCTTGGCTTCATTAGAAGGATATAATCAAGATCACATGAAGCATTAATACTGCTTTACAAAGCTTTAATAAGACCAAACTTAGAATGCTGCATCCAATTTTGGTCATCGCAATATAAAAAAGATATTAGAACACTGGAAAGAATTCAGAGAAGAACAAGGGTGATTGGAAGACTGGATGCTAAAACTTATGAAGAACATTTGCAGGAACTGGCTATGTCTAATCTAGTGAACTAGGACTAGGACTAGGGAAGACATGATAACAGTGTTCCAATATTTGAGGAGTACCACTAAGAAGAAGAGGTCAACCTATTTTCCAAAGCACCAGAAGGTAAGAAAAGAAACAATAGATAGAAACTAATCAAGGAGAGAAGCAATCTAGAACTAAGGAGAAATTTCCTAAAAGTGAGAACAGTTAACCAGTGGAGTGCCTTGCCTTCAGAAGTTATGGGCGCCCCAAAGGTGCAGGCTTTAAAGAAGAGAATGGACAGCCACTTGTCTGAAATGGTATAGGGTCTCCTGCTTGAGCAGGAGCTTTTCAACCTGTGGTACGCTGACCAGTGGTGATACTTCGGCACCTGGCAGGTGGTACATGACCTAGACAAGTGTAGCGGGTGTGTGTGAGAGCTGAAGTGGTGGCAGAACCAATGAGCTGAAATGGCAACAGCACCAGAGAGACCTGGGGGAGAGTCAGCTGGAGCTGCAGTGTTGCTCGGGCTCTGCTGAGGGCAATTCCAGCAGCCTCTGCTATCACTGGGAGCAACAGACAGCAACAGAAAGAGAGAAGGAGAAGAGGCTTCTGTGAGAGAAGCAGTGAGAAGAAAGAGAGAAGAAGAGGAGGAAAGGTTTCTGTGAGAGAAGCAGAGAGATCAATGGAGTAGGCTGTGTGTGTGTGTGTGTGTGTGTGTGTGTGTGTGAGAGAGAGAGAGAGAGAGAGAGAGAGAGAGAGAGAGAGAGAGAGAGAGAGAGAGAGAGAGAGAGAGAGAGAGAGAAGGAGAAAAGGGCCAGCCAGCCACCTGACCACCAAAGTAGTGGTGCATATTAATAAGTATGCATAAATTCATAATACGTTTGTCAGTGCAAAGCAAAAGTGGTTAGTTCAGCAAAGAAACGGTCATGGAAGAAATTAAAACTGATACTTTCCCCCCCTTTTTTTAGTCATCAAGTTTTTAACTCCTTGCTAAGCATTGTCATGTCCTAAAAGTGGTACAATCTGTGAAAATATTGAAAAGCACTGGAGTAGAAGACTTTTAAGGTCCCTTATAATTTTGTTATTCTATGTTTCACATACTTTTTAACTGTCCCTTTGCTTTCTATGTATCATATTTTATATCCGAGTTCCCCTTCTTTCGCACTATTTAATTGGTTGTCTTCAGGTTTATGCTTGGGATTACGTCCTAAAGACTGGTCTTCTTTCCATTCCATATTTAAAGTCCTTCAAATAAGCTGGGCCAGTTAAAAGTTTGAAAGTTTGGTCACCAAACTAGAGCCAGACATTCTGCAAACTGAAAGTAAGGGGATTCTAGAAAACACTGCTAACAATAAAGGTGGAAGAGTTAGGAAAATAGGGGCAAGACTATTTATAATCTTATAAGGTGATGCAATTAAAGTCAGATAAAATTACATACAGTTTGCAAGCCAGGTATAGATAAAATGGCAATGCTCAATGGAGTAAAAAGAAACTACTTGTCTAATAATGGGAGAACTACAATGACAAATATAGATAAAATATTAAAGTTTACACTTTATGCATTGTCAAAGATATAAGTTTTCCATAAAAGATAGATCATCGGAAAGAACAAAGAAAAGCTGATGCCTTTGAACTGGGGTGCTGGAAAAACCACATCTCTGGCTACAGGAATAATTAATTACTAAGTAAAGTAAAATCAGATACTTCTGATAGCAGTCTGATTTTACTTTACTTATTAATTATTCCTGTAGCCAGAGGTGTGGTTTTTCCAGCACTCCAATTCAAAGGCATTAGCTTTTCTTTTCTAAGGTCTGTACAAAGTATAATTTGTTCTTTTCTAGAATGTAATTATTTCAGTAGTTGTAAGTTCATGCTTGTGATAACCAGTTTATCATCTTTTGCCTTTTTTATTATCTTCAGGATCTTCAAGCATCAGGGTCTCCTTTGATTATTCTGGACTTCATAAAATCTTATAATGTTCATAAATAATATTCAAATATTTAAGCTTTAGATTATTAGATAATCTAATTTAGGTCACCAACATGTAATGCAAATAGTTTGCAGTTGTATAATAATCTAAAGCTTAAACATTTGAACATTATATGAACATTGTAAGATTTTATGTAGTCAAGAATAAGCAGAGGAGACCTTGATGCTTGAAGATTTTGAAGATAGTAAAAAATGACCAAAGGGAGACAAACTAGCTTTTATTTTAAAATTTTAGTCCAATCAATATAGTTAACATGTGCTAAGTCACATATAAAATGGGATATACAAATACATAATACAGCTTGAATTATGGCAGGGGTAGGCAACTTTGGCTCTTTTATGACTTGTGGACTTCAATACCCAGAATTCCTAAACTAGCCATGCTGACTCAGGAATTCTGGGAGTTGAAGTCCACAAGTCATAAAAGAGCCAAGGTTGCCTAACCCTGGCTTAAGGGAAGCAATATTATAAAACGTTTATCTATGGTTTATCATAGATTTCTAATGATTCACAAATTTGTGCATCATCCAAACCTTGATTATATATATTATCCTAAGGTTGACTACCTAAGCAGATCTTCTTTGAGCCTGAAAATTGCTTAGGTAGTCAACCTTAGGATAATATATATAATCAAGGTGATTTATCACTGAACAAAGTAACTGTGACAACTAACACACATTCCCAAAACTGATTTGCTGAAACAAAGGAAAGTTGAACAGAAAACTAAGAAGCGATGAAAAGTCTATATGCTTATATCTAGTACCCAAATGAATTCTGGGACTGAAATTTATTTTAAGATATTTTGTACCTTTTCCTGACACATTAATTTTTGGTGGGAGGAAGGGAGAATAGATATATAACATTGAAATCATTCCTTTTAATTATGTGAAACCTAATAGGCATTGGGAAAATTTAATGTAACAATGAGAATTCATCAATATTATCCAATGTTTGCCAGAGAAGACAGTACTATACCTTTCCAGTTAGTAGAAATATATGGAGATATTTTTGGCAGGCAGATAAATCCATTGTTACATACTTCTATCACAAACATAGGTATTACAATACTATGACAAGTACATTATAGAAGTGGATCAATCAGTTTCCCAAAAGGTTATTTTGCCAATCCCAAAATAGGTGCCACAACAAATAAGGATTCATCAGTGAGCAGGCCACTAGCATTTCTCCAGTCTCTAGTCCATCAGTTTCTCAAAACATTGCATAAATCTTTGATTTAAAAGTTTTGAAGGTTTAAAATAATTCAAAATCAATAATCACTGTGAGGAACTGTGTGACTTGTGCCCAAAAACATTTTAAGTTTCTTCATGATCATTAATCCACATGATTATTTTTAAAATATGAAATAACAGAATTGTCAGACTCAAGAAGTCTATTGGTGAAGCACCTGGGATTTAGCACTTTATATATTCAACTGGGTGAGAGCAATTTACATAGGAAGCATCCTACCTAGTTCCCCAAAAATAACTTCAGAAGGCTTTCAGAAGATTGAAAGGTAAAATCTATACAGGAACCAAACACAAAATTCTCCAGAAAGCAAAATAAAAATAAAAAAAAATGGCAAACTGGGTTATTCATAGGGAGACCATACATTACTAGCCCAGGAAGCATGGATTGGAAGACAGAATGCCAACTGCCCAGCTCCAAACACTGGCTTGTAGGCTTTCCTATGCGAATCATTACTATGGGTTTGCTTGCTAGTTATACTCCTCCGTCCGGCAACCATAGACGATCAAACCAATCAAACATGCAGTATCACCGGGGACTTTCCTCGCGAATTACGCTACCAATATGCCAGGAGGAAGACAGGAGGCACATTATGGTCTCAAGGGGGTCGAGCTGGGAAGCCTACCCTACCCTTCCTCCTAATTATTGAAGTACGCGCTCTTTTACCTAAGGGAAATCCCTGCAATATGGACAATGCCAGAGCGACCCAGGGAACACAGAAACTCCAGTATGCAGAGGAGAAGTCATGCCTTCTCCGCAATCCTCGGCGCCGCATCCCCGCATGCCAACAAATCCTGCGGGACTGGGTAAGTTCCCGCTCTCCCCTCCACTTTTTCGCACGCGGACGCCAACAAATTCGTTAGTCGCTGGCGTCGAATGCCTGTCGTCACAACGGAAAGGGGGAGGGGCGGAGGAAGTACAATGAAGCATGGCGCAGAACTGTTCGGCTGGCGTGTTCGCGTGGCATGGGCGCTCGGCTGCGACTCTTACGCAATTGCAAACTATTCGCTATATCATCGTATCGGTGACCTAAAGGCCTTGTTGGTATATTGGCCATGACTTCTCCGTGTATTTAAATTACCACTACTTTGAGCAGTACATGACTTAATAGGTTTTTGCCTTTTGCTGCACTCTTAGAACGTTCTGTATGTCTTGCCCAATTCATTTGTGTAGGTTAAGAAGTTCTGCCTCTGCTAATTGTAATTTAGCTACGAATCAGTGTCATTTTCAGCAAGAAAGGACACAGTAGCGCAGATCGTGGGGGTGGGGGAATGTACCGTGTCTTTAAATGAATTGAAGAAGAGGTCTGGAATGGGTAGGTGAATTTTTTGCTAGTTAACAAATGTATGTAGGAAACACACCACGTAGTAATGAGGGACTTTGACATCAACTGGGAGACAAACCCTGCATCAAGTGACGGGTGGTTCCTTACTAACAAAGTTGCTGACAACTTTGTAATCTGAAAGGTAGAGGGGGGAACTAGAAGGACAGCTATACTGGACCTAATTCTTACTAACAGAAGAAATGATAGAGGGGGTTGAAGTTGAAGGAACTTTGGGGGAGAATGACCATATCATATTAGACTTTAATATAATACAGACACAAGAAATGGAACATAATCAAACCAGTGTCTTAGACTTTAAAATAACTGATTTCAACAAACATAGAGTTTGGGAAGAATTCCATGGGTGAAAACCCAGTCCAGCATAATACCATTGAAAAAGAAACCAGATAAACTGAAAGACAAAAAGGATAAGTATAAAAAATGGAAAGAGAGACACATTGGTCAGGCAGAATACCAGCATATAGCCCAAATCTGCAAAGATAAAGTGCGGAAAGTTAAGGCTCAAATGAACTTGCAACAAATGTCAAAAATAATTTTTAAAAAAGTTTCTTTTACCGTATAAAAACAAGAAAAAGTCAAGGAAACAATTGGTCCACTAATGGGTGACAATGGTAAGGAAGTGACTCGCAACAAAGAGAAAGCAGAACTGCTTAATTCTTTCTTTGCATCTGTCTTCATGCAAGAAGAAAAAATAGCCCAACCTACCAGAAACAGAATTGTAAAAGACTAGGAATACTAATTAAATTAGGCAATAAAATGGTAAGAGAACACCTGTCCGCTCTAGACAAATTCAAATAGATTCATGATAGATTACATCCCAGAGTTCCGAAGGAGCTGGCAGCCATGATCTCAGAATCGTTGAACCATATCTTTCAAAGATCTAGGATGGGTGTCAAACTGCCAGCCCGCGGGCTGGACGTGTCCGGAAGCCGCGCCCACCCCATTGCCGGCAATGGCAAAACCATCCTGATACATTGCACGACATCATGTGATGTTGCAAGTTTGACATGTCTGATCTAGGAGAACCAAGGAACTATGCAGAGGATGTGATTCCCTTCAAAAAAAAAAAAGGGGGGGGGACAGATCCAGGAAACTAGATTAATTAGCCTGGTATTAGTTCCTGAGAAGATCCTGGAAAAGATAAGTACCAAATCTGCAAAAAATCTAGAAGCAAGCAAGCAGAAGCCAACATGGGTTTGTCAAAAACGGATCATGCCAAACAAATCATATTTTATTTTTTGACAAAGTGACTAAATTAATGGACCAGTGAAATACTGTGGACATAGTATACTTGGATTTTAGTATGGCATTTGACAAAGTAGACTACAACATACCTCTTGATAAGCTAGAAAAATGTGGGATAGAGAGCACCATCACCAACACATGAATTTATAACTGCCTGACAAACTGCACTCAAAGTGTAATCCTCAATCTGCATGGAGAGAAGTAAGCAGCAGGTATCCCAAGGTTCTGTTTTAGACCCAGTACTCTTCAACATCTCCAAAAGCGAGGGAATAGAAGGGGAACACTTTAAATTTGCCAACGGCACAGGCTGACAGAAATAGTCAACACCCCAGAAGATAGATTCAAGATCCAGAAAGATCTCAATATACTGGAATACTGGCCCCTATCTAACAAAATGAAATCCAGTGTAGAGAAAAGCAAGGTTTTATACTTAGGCAAGAAAAACCAAATGTACAGATACTGACTAGGTGAAACTTGGCTCAATAGCAATAATTGTAAGGGGGACCTTGGAGTTCTAATGGATAACCACTGAAATAGGAGCCAGCAGTGTGTGACAGCACCCAAAAAAAGCCAGCAGTGTGTGACAGCACCCTATTTCAGTGGATAACCACTGAAATAGGAGCCAGCAGTGTGTGACAGCACCCAACCTTGGTTGTATAAACAGAGAGAGAGGATCAAAATCATGTAAAGTATTAGTACCGCTTTATAAATCTTTAGTAAGACCACATCTGGAATACTGCAGCCAGTTTTGGTCATCACATTACAAAAAAGATATTGAGACTTTGGAAAAAGTGCAAAGAAGAGCAACTAAAATGATTAAAGGTCTGGAGACAAAAACATTGACAGTTGCAGGAATTGCGTATAGCTAGTCTAGAGAAAAGGAGCACTAAGGGTGATCTGATAGCAATATTCCAGTATTTGAGGGGCTGCCACAAAGAAAAGGGGGTCAACTTATTTTCCAAAGCACCAGAAGGCAAGACAAGAAACAGTGGATGGAAACTAACCAAGGAGAGAAGTAACCTGGAATTAAGGAGAAACTTCTTAACAGTGAGAACAACCAGTGGAACAATTTGCCTTCAGAAGTAATAGGTGCTTCATCAATGGAGGTTTTTAACAAACGACTGGTCAGTAGCTGTTTGAAATAGTATAGGGTCTCTTGCATGAGCAGAGGATTGGACTAGAAGACCTCAAGCTCCCTTCCAACTATTTATGTTCTATTGTTGACCCGGATTGCACTTTTATAACTAATTATCAGGTTAATATTGGTCACACTGTCCATCTCATGGAGGAAGGAATTAGGAACTGCCCTAAAGACCTGAAGATTTCTACTGGTACTGTATGGCGGAACCACAACTGGCAGTGCCAGTAACCACCAGAGCCCAAGCTAAATTAAAGCTGCAGCTGGGTAGCCAAACTGGAATCGAATTCCGGAAAATTTTGGAAACAGATGAATGGTTCCAGAAAAATAGACATGTGCACAATCAAGGATGGACTGCCATGGTTGAGGGAAAAGTTATATATACCACCCACCCATTTATGCCATGACACAAAATCAGCAGGGCATTTTACATTTGTAAAAATGTTACATTTGATTAAAAGGCAATTTTGGTGGCCATCCATGAAAAAGGACATAGAAAGTTACATGGCCAGTTGCCCAACTTGCGCAGCTGCTAAGAGGTTGCAAAGAAAATCGCCCGGACTGCTACAACCAGTGGCAAATCCCTCAGCCCCCTGGAAGGAAATAACCATGGATTTTATAGTGGAATTACCAGAAAGCAATGGAAACACTGTCATCTGGATGGTTACGGACTTGTTTTCCAAACAGGTACACTTTATCCCTTGCCAAAAGTTTCCCACCGCAAAAACCTTAGCGAAGCTTTTCGTGCAGCATATTTACAGACTGCATGGGGCACCCCAACACATCATATCTTATAGGAGAGTGCAATTTACATCAGCATTTTGGAAGGAATTTTTATCCCTCTTAGGAACCACTCAGGGACTATGATCTAGTCATCATCCTCAATGTAATGGCCACTCAGAATGCTTGAACTCAGTACTTGAGCAATACTTAAGATGCTTTATTAATTTCCAGCAAACGAATTCCCCTTTTGTAATTCAGTCCTCAAGGTGTGGCTTCTCAATGCCTTCTCCGGAGTCGCCCCATTGCCTCTCTCTGGTTTACTCTCCTAGCTTGTTTTCGTTTCCGGGCGTCTCTCATTTCCGCCAGCTGTGCATCCTCTGAGTCCAACCCAGCCTCCCCACCTAGCTGCATCTCATCCTGAGCACGAGCAGAAGGGCAAGGCTCCTTACTGGAATGTAAGTCTTGGAGCTTATCAGAGCCTTTCCCCCGACTCCGATGGCTCCCCAGGCCCCTCCTCCTCCTCCTCCTCCTCAGATTTCCCAGACTCAGCTGTCAGGATCACAGGCTGGCACAGAATCACGACATGCTACAGCAAGACACCTGTCAAGAGAGGAGATCGTCTGCCAGCCGGGAGACCTTCAAGAACCCCATCACGCCCAAGGGAGACTGCTATGAGATCTGAGGAAACCATAGAGCTCCCCTAGGATTGCAATCAAGAGGGTCGAGCTCTGGGTGCACGCCACAATGATCCAGGAGTGGTGGAAGATGACTACAAGAATGACGACCCTTTGGTGAGTGCACCAATAGACCCCTTTACAGAGCCCCTAGAACTGTTCATACCAGGCACTGGGAAGACAGTGAAATTAGCAGCCTTACTGGACTTGGGGTGCACCTGTTGTATGAATAGCCCAGAATTGGTGGGGAAAATGGGAATTCCCCTCAGGAGACTAAAAACCCCAATCACTTTTTGCCAACTGGACGGTTCAGTCGGGGGGGGATGCCTGTCAGTTTTGTTACCAGATCATTACACATCGACCTGGGTGGCCACACAGAGACTTTAGCATTTATTGTGGCTCCGGGCATGGAATGGCTGTTAGTTTTGGGGCTAGCTTGATTAAAGAAATGGAACGCCATAATCAACTGGAGGGAAGGACAGTTGAGATTCCCATAGGGAGCCCCACACATCCCTAAAGAAGGAGATGTGTATTTTGCCTCCACCCTCAGTGAGTCAGACTTGCAAAGCCTTCTAATGGAATACAGAGATTTGGCTGAAGCATTGAGTGAACAGAGGATGGATGAACTCCCTCCTCATTTGACCCACAGACTGTGCTATTGAAATCATTCTAGGGGCAAAATTACCAAAGCCAAAAACGTATTCAATGACTCCCAGGGAGCTAAATAAACTGGAAAAAAATTATCAAAAAGAACTTAGAGCAGGATTTTATCGAGCCAGCCAGACCTCGGGTGGCAGCCCCTGTTTTATTCAGAGAAAATAATAATAATAATAATAATAAATTTAATTTATATGCCGCCCTTCTCCCAACGGGACTCAGGGCGGCGCACAACATATTTAAAAACACAACATAAATACATTCCCCCCCGATAAAACCGAATTAAATCAAATTTTAAAGTTGTGTCTCTGTCAAATTGTTAAAAGATAAACCCCAAATAAAATCCTCCCTAGGTCAGG
>NW_015386738.1:1105875-1111682 GCF_001527695.2 Protobothrops mucrosquamatus | reverse complement strand
ACAGTATCAAAAGCCGCTGAGAGGTCCAAAAGAACAAGGACAGTGGAATACCCTCTGTCCCGGGCCCTCCAGAGATCATTAACCAACGCGACCAATGCCGTTTCCGTGCTGTGCCCCGGCCTGAAGCCCGACTGGTATGGGTCTAGATAGACAGTTTCATCCAGGTGCCGGGGGAATTGCTGTGCAACCACACTCTCAAAGGCTCTCTTTGTCTCTGCATTGATAATAAAAGTCTGAACGCTGTGTGCGTGGAAAACATGTATCCATTACCTTTAATGAAGGACATGTTAGTGCACCTATCACAAGGATTTTTTTTTCAAAACTGGACTTGAGAGAGGCTTATTACCGCATAAGAATAAAGAAAGGTGAGGAGTGGAAAACTGCTTTCAATTGCCCATTGGGTTGCTATCAATTTAAAGTTCTCCTATTTGGATTACAAGGGGGCCCTGCAGTATTCATGCAGCTATTCAACGAAGTCCTACATGATCACCTGTACAAGGGGGTCTTAGTTTATCTGGACAATATCCTTATTTACACTGAAACCAAAGATGAACACATCAAACTGGTCAGAACAGTATTGAAAAAACTGCACTCTGCTAAACTATATGCCAAACTATCAAAGTGTGAATTTCACAATTGCATAGATTACATGGGCTATCGCATATCAAATGAAGGAATAGAGATGGACCCTGAGAAAGTGAGGGCAATCTTGGACTGGGTTCCCCCCAAAACCAGGAAACAGTTGCAAAGTTTCCTAGTATTTGCAAACTTCTATAGGCAATCCACCCCATCTTTTGCACAAATTGCCCTCCCAACCACAAACTTATTGAAAACAAGGGGGGGAGACAAGCCTAAGCCCAGTCAACCGGTAAAATGGACAGGTGGATGCCAAGCAGCATTTGAAAAACTTAAAAGACTTTTTTCTACGGAGCCAGTTTTAAAACATCCGGATCCAGACCAACCCTTTATAATTCAGGCTGATGCCAGTGATGTTGTTGTGGAGCAGTGTTATTACAGAGAAATAAAGATGGACAATTACAACCCTGTGCTTACACCTCAAGGAAGCTCTCAGAAACTGAGCAAAGGTGGGCAGCTTGGGAGAAAGAACCCTATGCTGTACGATGGGCTTTACTGACCTGGAGGCATTTCCTGGAAGGCAATAAAATACCATTCCAGGTGTGGACTGATCATAAGAACCTTGAGGCTTTGAAAACTCCCAGAAAACTCTCCCTTATGCAAGCATGGTGGTTCCAGCATTTCCATCATTTTAATTTTACCATTCACTACCTCCCTGGGGGAAATTTTTTTTTAGCTGATGCATTATCCAGATTTCCACTATACAACAGCAAGAAAGCAGAAGTGGCCAAGCCATTTCTACAACCTCACCAACCAGCGTCCCCTGTAATCACCAGGGCCCAATCTAAACCAGTAGGTTCAGTTGAAAATATTCTATTACAGGAATTTAAAACAGCCTTAGAAATTGATGAATGATGGTTTGGCATGGATCCGGTGAAATGTATTATCAATCCTGTGACTGTTGAGCTTGACTTACCTAAGAATCTGCGGAAAATCCACCCTATTTTTCATTGAGTTTGCTCAAGCCAGAAGTTACATTCAATCTCAGACCTCCTGCACCTCCAGTGCCTACTCCCATCATGGTTGAGGGGGAACAACATTTTGAAATCAGAGACATTTTAGACTCTCGCACACACTATGGGACACAGTACCTTGTTGCATGGGAAGAATCTCCCTTCTGCCCAAAACGAGTGGGTTTATAAGAGACATATTAGAGCTCCTAAACTGTTACAATGTTTCCATTCTAAATACCCTGGTAAACCTCATTGACTTTTGTATTGTTGTCCCCTTTCCCTTCTTGTTTTCTAAGTGGATTTCCTGTTCTTCTAGGGGGGGCTGTATGTCAGGTCCCCAAACCCTTATTCTTTACTCTACTTTTGGGGCCTGCCATTCTGCTGGGGGGAGGGGGAGCTTTGCATTAGCTTAGGGTAACTTTCACTTTCTACTCTCTCCTGCTGCCTCCATCCCTTTGAGAAAGGAATGTGTCTCCCTTATCAGAGACAGTTACAAAACTGTAAACTGGCACAGTTTAGAACCGCAACTGGAAAAGACTTTGAGATGCGCGCCAACTGTGCCAGTTTACCCGCTCTTCAGACCACTTGTGGATTGGCTGGATTTCAAATGGACATTATGACTTTGGTGGGAGGAGAAATATTGCTTGCTTAACTATACCGTTTTGGTGGGCTTTTCCCCAAATCTCGCCTTGACTTCCCTACTGTCACTGACCCCAAATAAAAGTATCTTTTTGAGACAATGCCTGTTTCAAGAGTTCTGCTTTCTTGGGTGGTTAATTGAAGTGGGTCCTTACAGTCAAATTCACAGTCTCCTGATTTTTGGGCCAATACCTTAAGCACTCTACCAAACTGTCTATCCAAATGATATGCAAGTTTTAGAAATGAAAGTCAAGGAACCAATTACATTTTCAAGTCATGATAGTCATTAAATGAGGCAATTTCATGATCAACTCAATTAATGACCCCCACCTCTGCTTTCCTCAATGATGTTAAATGGAGCACAAAGTGCATCAAGGATGGGGCTTTTCGCCACCCACTGAGACATCCCATGCTCAGATTCCTGACCCTCAGAGTATCCACAGAGTATCCTTGCTTTTCTTCCACACACCAGGTCTCAGCAAGTATTAGGTCTGCTATCCACCTGATGAGTCCCCACAGCTTTCTACCCTCATCAGCAATCAAACATTTACCTTTGGAAAAGCTCCAGAGCTTTTGGGGAAAAGGGGCAAACCGCTTCACCCCTTGATGTCCCTAGGCTACATGACATTGTCCTCGAAATAGGACCATTTTTGGAGCAGCTACAATTCATTGGGGCCCACTGGGGTGAGATGGGAGGAAATAAATAGAGGGATTGCTGCAGTATCCCTACAGTCAATTATAAAAGCAAATCACCACAGAGGTACTGTAGCAGGTGTTACTTCAAAACTTGATCATAAATAGCTTTGGAAGGGGATTTGTTGTAACTTGGAATGGTCACTATGCAACTAATTGTAAGTTGAAGATATCTATATTACATAGTGTAGCACTTGATAGAGTAGCATCGAAGATCTTGGAAATCAATGTTGGTGGGTGTCTGTACCAGAAAAGATCAGAATCATGCAAGAAATGATTTTTCTTAGTGACTTTTTGTAGAAGCCAAAGTTAGACTTTAAAGAAAGAAGATAAAATATTGAAACTTTAAACTTTGATGTTGGAGAAGACACCTGTGAATACCAAGAAAGAAAATAAATTGATCATAGAACAAATCAATCCAGAATTCTCAAATAAGGCACAAATAAGCAGGCTCAAATTATCATGTTTTGTAAGGGCCTGGCTCTCTGAAGAAATCTGATCTTGGGAAAGGTAGATAGGAATGGCAAAGTGGATGGCCTCAATTGCAAGGGAGATTCTCCTTGAGAAAATCTAATTATGTGGTCTTTAAGGATTGATAACAACCTCATTATGCTTAATCAAATTTCTGTACAGTGAACTCCATAGGTAAGCCAATCACCAAGCCACTTGGACCTCAAGCGAAAGAAATCAATCTAGATTGATTATGCAACTTTCCTTCAGGACAGCGCAATATTATCTAGGCATATCAGTTCCTGGATTCACAAATCACCTATACACTGAACACATTCCTGTTCTAACAAGATATAATCTCTGCTACTGGCTTTCATTCAGTACCTTGTAATGTTCAAAAAGTATAATACCTGCATTATTTTACCTGATACTAATTAAAGAGAGAAGTAGAACTAGTATTTTTTCATGTAAGCTAGGTAAATATAATCTTATCCACATTTTTTGGCGTTAAAAATGAATCACCAGAATAAAAGAAGGTAGTGCTCTCATGTGCCCCCCATATAATGCTACTTCCATGTAGGCTCCTGTATAATTTTATCATTTAGAAAAATTCAAAATACATAGCAATATTATATAATCTAAATATACAATGGAATGTTACATAATATCATGGCAGATGACCAGAATGTGTTCTATTGTACATTTGAAAAGAGACCACTGTCAACTATCACTATTCTCTCCATCTCAGATACATCAACAATAGCTAAGTCTCCTACACCCAACTCTATGTCTCTGGGACCCCCACCTCTGGTGATCACAGAAAAAGATGTGTGAGGTCTATTTCACAAACAAAAAGGTGGAAAAGCACCAGGATTAAACAGGGTAACTCCTTGCTTGAAAGTTTGTGTTGAACAACTGGCCCCATCTTTAATAAATGGAAAATGACTGCCTCATTCTTTAGAAGGGCTTTAAACTAAACTTGAGGGGGGAGGGAGGGCAATCTTCAAGACCTTTAGAATCTGATTCCTAGCAAAAACCACTAGATCACCAATCATTTAAGGAGGGAGGAAGTAAAGAGAAAGAAAAAGAAGAAAAAAGGAAAAACACATTGAAGTAGAGAGTGATGGAAAGGATGGAAAACCCAGATACAAAGTAGGAGATGTAAGATACATACCCAAGATCCATTAAAGACTCAAATGTCTATACACAAACACTCAAAAGTTTAGGGAACAAACAGGTTGAACTTGAAATACTAGTTGTTGTTAGTTGCGAAGTCATGTCTGACCCATTACAACCCCATGGACAATGTTCCTCCAGATCTTCCTGTCCTCTACCATCTTCTGGAATCCATTTAAGCTCACTCCTACTGCTTCAGTGACTCAATCCAGCCACCTCATTCTCTGTTGTCCCATTCTTCTATTGCCCTCAATCTTTCCCAGCATTAGGCTCTTCTCCAGTGAGTCCTTCCTTCTCATTAGGTGGCCAAAGTATTTGAGTTTCAACTTCAGCATCTGGCCTTCTAAAGAGCAGTCGGGGTTGATCTCTTGTAAGACTGACCAGTTTGAACACCTTGCAGTCCAGGGGACTCACAGGAGTCTTCTCCAGCACCATAGTTCAAAGGCATCATTTCTTTGGCGCTTAGCCTTTCTTATGGTCTAACTTTCACAGCCATACATTGCACCTGGGAAAACCATGGCCTTGACTATACACACTTTTGTTGGCAGGGTGATGTCTCTGCTTTTTAGTATGCTGTCTAGATTTGCCATAGCTTTCCTCCTCTTTTAATTTCTTGGCTGCAGTCCCCATCTGTGGTGATCTTGGAGCCCAGGAAAATAAAATCTGTCACTACCTGCATTTCTTCCCCATCTATTTGCCAGGAATTGAGAGGGTTGGATGCCATGATCTTGGTTTTCTTAATGTTGAGCTTCAAGCCAACTTTTGCACTCTCCTTTTTCACCTGCATCAAGAGGCTCTTTAGTTCCTCTTTACTTTCTGCCATTAGAGTGGTATCATCTGCATATCTTAGGTTGTTTATATTTCTCCCGGCAATCTTAATTCCAACTTTTGATTCATCTAGCCCTGCCTTTCTCATTATGTGCTCTGCATATAAGTTAAATAGGCAGGGCGACAGTATACAGTCTTGCCGGACTCCTTTCCCAATTTTGAACCAATCAGTGGTTCCATGTCCAATTCTCACTGTTGCTTCTTGACCTGCATATAGGTTTCTTAAGAGACAGATAAGATGGTCTGGTACTCCCATCTCTTTAAGAACTTGCCACAATTTGTTGTGATCCACACAATCAAAGGCTTTAGCATAGTCAATGAAGCAGAAGTAGATGTTTTTCTGGAACTCCCTAGCTTTCTCCATGATCCAGCGTATGTTGGCAATTTGATCTCTAGTTCCTCTGCCTCTTCGAAATCCTGCCTGTACTTCTG